>NC_056726.1:969651899-969656899 GCF_019279795.1 Protopterus annectens | reverse complement strand
CCTCTTGCTGTGAGGTAACAACGTTACCACTGTACCACTGCTGAAGGTAAGGGTAGCTTATTCTGTTGGTAGATAAAGGTAATGACGTTTCTAAGCCAAGAGGATAAAGTCACTTTGGAAACACGGTAACCCAATCTGGGTCCTGCAAAGGCCATAAACAATTGGTCTGTTTTCCTGAAAGATTTTGTCCTGTCCAAATAACAACGAAGCTGCCGGTGCACATCAAGGGTGTTTAAAAGGTACTCCTCTCTATTAGAATGCCTTGAGAAGAAAATCGGCAGGTCAATAGATTGGTTAGTGAAAAAGCCAGAAATGACCTTGGGCAAGAAAAAGCCAGAAATGACCTTGGGCAAAAAAAAAGGGTCAGTACAAAGGGACAACCTATCCATGTGGAAGATCAAGTAAGGACTCGACACTCCAGGCCTGCAGCTCAGATATTCTTCTCGCTGAATTGAGTGCTACTACAAGTATGGTTTTCCAAGACAAAATTTCAAATCACATGAATCAAAGGGCTTGAAGGGAGAGCCTGTAGAGATTGAAGCACCAGAGTCAAGTCCCAGGGTTCTAATAGAGGCTTGACCAGAGGTTTAACATGTAATACTCCCTTCAAAAAGGTCTTGCATAGGCGGTGTGACATAACTGAAGAATTATCAAGACCATTATGAAAATTAGCGAGAGCTGCTAAATGTACAGTGATCGTTGAAGCTGAGGCTCCTGCATGTACAAGAGTAGTCGGGTATTGTAGAATCTTTTGAATAGGCATAGAGAAAGGGTCTAAGTTCTGGTCTTTGGCCCAAACAGAGAACCTAGTCCATTTACTACAATAAACCTTTCCAGTGGAAGGTGTGTGTGAGGCCAGAAGAATTTCACGAACAGGAGATGGGATGTCAGGCAGCCTGGCAATCATTGGAAGTAGAGGAACCAGGCTGTGAGCTTGAGACTGTGCAGGTTTGGATGAATCAATCCCTGCGGATGGGATAACAGGTCCTGGGAATGATCCAGGATCCATGGGCTGTGAATTAGATGAGGCCATAGAAATGGGAACCAGACCTGACGTGGCCATGAGGGAGCAATGAGGATCACTTTGCTTTTCAACCGGTGAGCTTTCTGGAGAAATTTTGGAAACGGGAAAGGCATGCAGAAGACCCAGGGGCCAATCGTGCATTAGACCGTCCCTCGATGGTTACCCCTGAAGGGGGATCAAGGCAAAATAGCTCCTGCATTTGTAGTTCAGGGGGGAAGCAAACGGGTCGCAGCAAGGCTTGCTCCAATGTTGGAAGATCCGAGCTGCTATTACAGGGTTGAGGGACCACTTGTGAGGCATCAGGATGTTCCTGTTCAGATTGTCCGCAATGCAGGTTGGAACTCCCGGGGATGTGCGTTGCTATAAGAAAGCAATTGGAAGCTATTGCCCAGTGCCAAATCCTCATGGCTTCCCGCCACAGGGGGTAAGATCTGGTTCTGCCTTGCTTGTTGATATACCAGAAGACTGACATGTTGTCTGACTGAATTGCAATGGTCCCCGAGAGTAGGGATGCATGGAACGCTTGCAATGCTAAGAGAACTGCCCTCAGTTCCAGAACATTTATGCGCAAGTTGGCCCCGATGGGAGTCCAGGTGCCTTGGACAGTCTTTCCCTGAAAATGCACCCCCACCCTAACACTGAAGCATCCGCTGTCACAGTGGCCGCGGGTTGGGGAAGACAGAACGGTCGACACCAAAAGATTCTTTCTTGGCTCCATCCACCATAACATTTTTTCCTTGCAACGGTTTGTAAGGCGTATCATGTGGTTGAGTGGGTGGCTTAACAACGACCATTGTGCAGAAAGGAGCCACTGCAGGATTCTCATGTGCAGTCTCGCCAGTGGTACTAAAGTAATGGCAGCTGCCATGGAGCCCAAGAGTTGCCGTACATTTCATGCTGGTACAAATGTGTGAGGAAGAAGATTTTGAATTTGGTGTCTTATTTCAAAAGCCTGTGAGGGGGGAAGAGAAGCTAGACAGGATGTTGTGCTGAAGACCGCTCCAATAAATTCCAGTGTCTTTGTTGGAAACATCTGAGATTTATCTTTGTTGATTGTAATCCCCAAGTGGACAGCGAGATTGCGAGTGTAGGAGAGGCTGCGGACTAGGAGATTCCTAGTCGGAGTGGTAAGAAGCCAGTAGTCTAGATAGGGAAACACCTGGAATCCTTGTAGTCGAAAATGGGCTACCACAACTAACATACATTTGGTGAACAATTGGGGGGGGCTGTCAAGAGAGCGAATGGCAGTGCCCTGAACTGGTAGTGATTGGCTCCCAGCCGGAAGCGAAGAAACCTCCGGGAGCGGTGATCCATATTTACGTGGTAGTACACGTCCTGTAGGTCTACAGAACACATCCAATTGTCACTCCCTAGAAAGGGAAGAATGGACTGTAATGTGACCATCCAGAATTTTTGAGGTTTGATAAATTTGTTCAGTAGGCTGAGAACCAGGATTGATCTCCAGTCCCCTGTCTTATTTTGGCACTAAAAAGAACCTCGAGTAAAACTCTGATCCTGTCTGTTCTGGTGGGACTGGTTGGATGACTCTTTCTTAGCAGTTTTTCTATTTCTAAGGCTGCTAATTCCCTCTGACTGGGTTGTACAATGGGGATTCATTTGATGGGTCTACCCAAACATCGATAGTAATAAGATGCCAGGCTGGTAGATACAAGAGAAAAACAACCCCTGCCTGCTTCCAAAGGAAAGCAATCAGGCTGCTGCTCAGGAGCGCTGGTAGGGTCTGCCAGAGAAAGAATCTCTGGCTCCCTGGTTACGCGGACCCCCTCTACCCCGAAAGGGGTGTCTTCCATGCGAGTGTTACCCCCTCTGCCCTGGGGGGGGGGGGATTGTTCACTACGAGTGTCACAAAAGGATTCTTGGGATTTCTTGAACCATATCTTTCCTCCCTCCCTTCTAGGGCCTCTGGGGGTTGGAAAAGCGTATGCCCACAGCAGACAAGGTCTTTCCTCACTACGTGCAAGTGGGTCTCGTACCTTGGATCCAAAAAGTGCAGATTCGTCGACAGGTGCGTCAATGAAGGAAGACTTAAAGGGGTCTGTGAAGTCACACAAACCGCATCCAAGCATTACGTCTCATGACGACACCAGATGCAGCAGCTCGAGCTGCCCCCTTGGTGGTGTGAGACATCAAACGCATAGAGGAGTTTGAGATGGATTCAAGGGTAGCTAGCTGCGAGGCGATAGCGTCACGCACCTCATCAGGCAGTACCCCCACCAAAGAGGAAGACATTTCAGAAATGAGGTCTCTATGGAGGCGAGTAAAGTGTGCCAGATAATTCAGCGACCAAATGGAGAAGGTTGCTGAAGCATAGGTCCGCTTCCCTAGTCTGTCCATGGTCTGGGACTCCCTGTTTGGAAGATGGACAGTGGAACTTTCTTCTGCCAGTTCCCTCTTGGTGGCCGCCATCACGATCATTGAATCAACTGCCAGCTGCTTGGATCAGTGGGGCTAGTCTTCAGGTGTAGATAAAATTTTGTCCGTCCTCCAGGAGCCAGGTTCTACATTGTCCGGGGCCTTCCAGGCACACTGCACAATTAGTTTAACAAGATCATCTGCTGGTGGCATCACCCAGGAAGTAGATGGTCGGGCACGGAAGGCCTGCAGAAACACTGATTCCTCAGAAGAAGGGTTAGAGGACTTCCACTCCCCACCACTGTTTGAGGATTTCGAGAATGTCTCTGAATGAAACGTCTGGGGTAGAACGTGGGGACCTTTCCCCACAGTTTCTTCCGGGGAGGTTCTCCACTGGGATCTTCTGAGGACGACTCTGGAGAAGGGGTTCCTTTCACAGGGGGGTTTCTTGTGACTCCCGTGCCCAGGGAGCCGACACAGCGGGTTGGGAGAGGTGCATGCTAGGGAAGGTTTCTGATACTGGTGTCCTAGGTGCTGGCTGTGAGCCTTCGGAGTGAAGGACCCTTTCCATCACCTGTACAGCAGGTGCACTCGAGCCCACCTCTAGTTGAGGGGTTCCAAGAGAACTGGAAGCTGTCAGAACCATGGACATAGACGGTGCCAGCGAGAAAATATGTGCCAGATTAGGTATCTGGCACCAAGGTACCGACAGTCCAAGCACCACTCTGAGAAAGTATCTCCATCGTAGCCGATGCAGCAAGGGTGGTGGGTGGTGGGTGCTGATATGGGAGACACTGCTGTTGGAGCAGAGACAGTATGTACCGAAGCAGATGCTAGGAGGAGGAGAAGCAGGGGAAGATAAGGTAAAAGATTCCAAGCCAGGAGGGACGGAAGGTCTAGCTGGAATGGTTAATCCCCCAGCTGCCAGAAGCTGGTCCACAACCCACACTAGGTCTAGTTCAGAAAAACTCCTAGTGGATCTAAAAGAGGCTGCAGAAAGGGAATCAGGTCTTTCTAGAAAGGGGCTAAACCTCTGCCCCAAGAAAGGGTCGTAAGTTGCAGAATATTGTGTCCTTGGCAGGTATTCGAATTCTGGAGCCGATGTAGCCGAAGAAACTGTCGGCACAGTGGCCGGGGATGGTGCCAAGGCATTTACAGTCATCGGAGCTCATGTAGCCAAAAAAGCTGTCGGCACCATGAACAGGGATGGTGCCGAGGCATGTACAGTCATTGGAGGCCATGGAGATGAGGAAACTGTCGGCACCGTGGACGGGGATGGTGCCGAGGTATGTACAGTCATCGGAGCCCATGGAGCAGAGGAAACTGTTGGCACCATGGACTGGGATGGAGCCGAAGCATGTAAGTCATCGCAGCCGATGTAGGAACCAAGGACGGCAATGAAGTCAGTGGTGCCGTGGTTGGAACCGAAATAGGAGTGAAAACCACTGGTAGGCACTGGGGGAAGATGATACAGATCCTGGTGCCGAAGAGGTCTGCACCTAGGGTGCCGGTGAAGCACGGAGCCGACTCAGTTCCATAACTGACGGAGATGCAGGAACTGAGTGACTGCCGTTTTCCATACTTGAGTGAGATCCCCGAGAAC
>NC_056726.1:969632694-969651399 GCF_019279795.1 Protopterus annectens | reverse complement strand
TCTTAAATTGCCACTACTAAATAGTTGCAACTGAAGTGCTCCTCTATAAACAGAAATTTTTTTTTTTTTGAGTTTTTTGCCCTTTTTTCCATCCTTTGGATTTCCCCAAACTTTTCCCTTTAAACCACCAAGCAAAATGAATGGCCAGGATCTTGAGACCTACTTCCAAAATATTTCTTCCCACTTAAAAATGCTTTGGTCCCATATAAACCTCACTCACCTAGATTCCCCATACATGTGTAATAACCTGCCTCCACCTCTCCACATCTTAGTTTCCTGTCGCCAAATTTCCAAAGTTTTTTAAGATGCTGTGATATATGAAACCACCTGAAGAGCCAGCGCATGTACTGGCCCCATACAGTGGGGACTGTTCTGAACTTAGTCAACCTCTACTCCACCTTTTTCCATATTGATTTGGAGAAGGCAAAAAACCCCTTTACACTCCATCCTGTGGTTTATTTCTCAGTCTCCCACCCAGGTACTGTCATATACCCCCTCCAACAAGGTGAATATAATCTTTTCAAAACACACTGTACATTCCCATACATTGCTTTCCTCAGGAAAACATCTTTGGAGTAATCCTGAAAGACACTATTTTTATACTCTGCAATAAAGAAGAATTGTTAAGAAGCAAGTCCTTAGCTGCAGAGGAATGAATCTTGCAAATGACTTGGTGTGGCTTTGGGGAGTTATGAAACTTTTTCTCCACTCTTTGGATTATGTCTGCTTCCTAGTCTATATTAATAGGAACATTTATTGCTGGTGGCAGTTTCTTATAAAAAGGAAAAAGGTCGCTAACTTTACTCAGTTTAATATTGCCTCTTCTCCATTAATTTTCAGTATAATCTACCTTCTCCATTAGCATACTTTTAACAGGTTATGAGTTTGCTTTTATTTTACTGACAAATACATCCCCACCATTGGAATATCAGTGATAGCAAGCAATGCCCTGAGGACATCCTCTTTGCATACTTCCAAGTGTGAAGACAAACTCATCCATGTTAATAGGCAGGGTCAAAGCAACTCTGGTTTGAAGTTAATGGAAGCACATTAACATTACTTAGAAAATCTTCCATTTTTTATATGTATCCTGTGTTAAGAATTCTTGACTATATGATTTTTAGTAAAAGGGAGGCTAAGACACCCAAAAGCAGCTCTGGAGAATGAACTCCACTCATAAAGGAGGGATTTGGAGCTTGCAAATTATTCTTTCATCAGTCTGTTGCCTTAAACTCTGTGCTAGAAATTTGAGAACCAAACATGCTGGAGAGACAGATATATCTCTCAGAGATAGCCGCTCCTTTGTAATAAACTCCCTATTCATGTGAAGAAGAGCTCCTCAATAACCCTATTCAAGCGCAACCTAGACAATTAGATAGGAGACTGAAAATTCACTGCAGGGGTGGCACCTATGTCTCTGATGGACAGGAGCAGTTAGTGCTTATCATAGACTTACTCTGAGAATAATGACAGTCTAACCAAGGTCAATTAGGGAACACTAGTATAGCATGGATAGGCTTGCAAAGGACCTAGGGCCATAAGCCTAGTAACCTCCTATGAACCTATAAGACTGTATTATTTCACTCCGCAGTTTTACTTTTTTCTTGCATATGGACTACTTCTTTTTCAATATTGTGAGAATCTTTCGCTGATTAAAACCATATATCTTTAGTGCCTGAGTTTCTGAAGAGACCAACTCTAACATTTTAAGCATGTTTTCCATCTTTTTTGTCACTTTGAGGCATCCCAATCAGTCGGAACCTGCTTGAGGTCTATCATCCTACTGCTGGGCTGGATCTATTTTTTAAAACAAGGACTATAAAATGTTTTTTATGTGAATAGTTTAGAGAAAATGAAGAGATTACTTCTCCGTGATGAGCTACTAACTATGCCTCCCACTGCAAATGGTAGCTTTGATGCTGTCTTATTGTTTTTCTACATTGCTTTTAAGGTAATCTTCTAATATGCATTGTCCCATTTTATAATGTATACCATCCTGAAGCCCACCATTGTTGTCATCCATGCATCATGACTGGTTTGAAACTACAATGTTTTGTGTCATTTGCTGCCAACAGTTGTATAATTAAAATCCTTCCCTCCGGTCCATTAAAAATAGGCTATTGCTCTTTGAATAGGTTCTAGTTACAGTCATCATAGGGATATGCCTTGTAGGTCATTAAAAATAACCCTGCTCTTTGATGTATCTGAAACAAAGGTGTTCCAAGCAAAATCCATAGTATTAATATTTCCAGCATCCATACCTTATTATTCTCTGCCATCCTATGGATGCCATGTGCAATTGTCTTATCTTTTTGTCCTCATCAGACAAATGCTTGCATACAATGCTTGTACCAAATTTACTGTTGTTTACCACAGTACCTGTTCCTCATGTTTTTTTTTTGTTTTTTTTTAAGAAATCTTATTTATCAATCTTTACAACAACATCTTTACCTGGATAATTTCATCCACAGTTCTTAATAAAATCACATTTTGATACAAATATAATCTTTCGCTGGGATTCAATAAACTCCATGTAGGCTTTGTACAAAGCCTACATGGAGTTTATATGTGTGTGCGATGATGTGAGGTGAGCAGCAGCGCTCATTGCATATTTATGCCTCGCACTACATTTAAATGTAAATAAGTGAGGTTTTGTGGCTGGCAACAGTGTTGTCAGCAAGGAAACTGTGTAAGTGAACACAGATAGCACTCCTGTTTAAAACAGAGCACTGACAGTCCACGGTTTTGCACAGAATGCCACAATGATCACCAGGGCTTCACAGATCGCTCTCAATCTCTTAGTTCAAGACATCTGGTCAAAGGCCAACATAATGGGGGATAATGACCCAGAAATAGGGACATATTTGACATATCTCTCCTATAGAAATGTGCTAGAATAACCAGGGGTTTGTGTTAAGATACATGTTTTGAGGGATTTGATGTCTGAAACTGGAATGTATGCAATGTTGAGTAACATCAGTCCAGAGATCATGCCAGTGATACAGCAGAAAGTGAAAAATTTGATAAGGAACACATTTAGACATTCTGTGAAAATCTGGACAATTGAGAGGTATGAATGTTAAGTATATGGTCCAAACACACTAGAGGACAGTGCATCTACAGTGCAGAGTATTGTGAAATCCCATTCCTACCATTCTGTACTGATGTTGTGCAAATGATCTGTAAGAGTACATGGAATGCCATGTAAAATAAACACTAGGAAAGTGTGTGTATTGAATAGAGACACAGAGGTGAATTGTAGGAATGACACAGGGAAAGAGGACAGGTGAAGTAACCTATTGTACAGCAGATGAGGGCATGTCAATGGAAGATGGTTGCAACAGCAACACCAGTCACATGTCAGTATGGTAAAGTAGGGACTGCACAGGGAAAAATGTGTTTTATGTGATGGTCACACAAGGTGACATAACAATGGGGAGCATGTCTGTGTGAAATAATCATCATTATGTGAATAATGCAGAGGACATCTATCAGGGATCTGACATACAATTTGGGTAGGGTGCATATTGTGAAGCTGTGCAAACTAATTTGCCTGAATATGAGTGTAATTTTAGCAGTGGTCTCCAGCAAGTGGGACACAGGTAAAGGCTCATGGACAACATTAAAAAAAGCAACCACAATCATGGACAATATCAGAATAATACCATCAGTAATCTCATGCCTCTGACATAACTTATGTTATTTAGAGTGACCAGAGATGATTCTACACCAACATACTTGTACAACTATTATGATGCATACGCACTCTATGAGGGTAATCATGCACACTCTCCTGGCACCATAACATCTGTTGGAGGTGTTAGGAGGGATACTGCTATACCTGTATGCGGCATTACAAGCAATACAAGCTAGTTTATTGGGGTGCATGGCATATATATATATATATATATATATATATATATATATATATATATATATATATATATATATATCTAGATAGCACAATCCACACTTGTCACAAATGTTATCCATACCATTAATGTTGTCAAACACCTATGTATGTACTGTGTGCATCACCAGAACAGGTAGCACACATGCATCTGGTGTAACAACTTTATGGGGTTCCGCACCATCAGACAGTAACATTTATGCCACAAAAAGAATACCTACGTATGGCCAATAAGCTGTGTGACAGCTCACTGTGACAAAGGTGGTACGCTTAAGGTTTACATCAGTGGAAGATGTGTAAGGAGGTACATGAAAAAGGGTGCACTGTACTCAGTTATTGGTGAGATGAAGGCTGTGAACTCTGGAGGTATTATGGCATCTGAAGTGGATGTCCTTCATATACATACATTACCATCTACCCCAGGACACAGGTAACATACCTATTGATCTGATTATAGGGTGTGATGTCCACATTATACTTGGATTGTCTGTTTGTCTTCCTGATGTAACAAATCCAGTCATGTTTTCTTGTCATTGCAGGTGTTGTTATGACAGTGGCAGCAATCTTTGGTGTCTGTTGTTGCTGTCTGGATGATACTAATATCACAGTTGGATTCAATGATTGTCCGCAGTCTATAGTCCTTCAGGCTGCTGTTTGGACACAGGATGTGTATGTCATCTGCAATGTATTAAATAATGGACAAGAAAGGGCCTAGCAGACAGCCCTGATGTACGGACCTAATCACTGGACCTGAGATATTGGTCACTTCACACATGTCAACATAGTTAAATGCCACTTATGTGAGCCACTGGTCTACCCACTTAATGATATAGCTGTTTATGGCCACATCTGACAGTGCTGATTGAATACCTCAGTGTGGATTTATGTCAAATGCCTTGCCCTGGTCAAGTTCAACAGGATGATAGTGTACTCATAAAGCATGCCCTTGATGACCTCTTTGAGGACATCTGTCAGATATAACAGACATGATATAGCATTAACAACACACACAAGTCTGTTGCACACAACTGGGATATTAATAGTGTCCATTTAGAAAAGGTCCACAATGACATTTTGGTCTACCTCACAGCTGAGGACAGTCTGTGTCTATACATGCATGCATCAGGTGTTGTCCCCCCAAACTCAGATGGATGCATGCCGATGTACACCCTTCTACTGGAACATAGCTCATGTTGAGTGTGTGTTAAAGTGTGTATTCAACCATATCAGGAAGGTGTATTTGCTGAGTCATGCCACAGGTGATCTGTGATGTTGTCACAGCCCATTGATTCTGTGTGATAGGCCTAGATGAAGGTAAGACAGTGCATACTGCCTGTCTTAATCTGGCCTAGGGTTTTGACACAATCCCCCATCCAGGTATCATTGAGAAACTCTCCCAGCTGGAGATTAACTCTTACGTCACTTGATGGTTAACCAGTTGTCTCACTGACAGAACACATAGTGTGAAAGTTGGTGAATCAACCTCTACCAATAGAGCTGTCACCATTGGCTTGGCCCTTTACTGTTTGAAATCTATTTCTTGACAGCTCAGGCTAAAGTATATAGCCTTTGACTGACCAAATTTGCTAATTCTTGCATATTGCATATTGGGTGCAATCATTGAGTCCACCAATGATGATAACATACTACAGGATGGGCTAATACAGACAAATGATTGGTGACAAAGCCACACAATCTACAAATAAATGTAGAAATATGTTTTTATTTTTTCCTTCTGAAAAGTGGGATTCCATGCCAATTACGGCATTGACAACAGTCCTGTCCAGTGATGCAAGCACTGGGCACATATGTAGATAGTTATATGAACTTTGACCACCAAGTGTCCACACTGGCATTAAAAGCCTATGTTGTGTACATCATAAGTCATGCCATCATATTCAGATCTTAGGATTGTATGACAGCACTGTACTCAGAACTCATCAGACCACTAATAGAGTATAATGCTCTCTTTTGCATGTACCTCACCAGACACATGCAGCAGCTGGAGAGACCACAGGGGTTTCTTACCAAGAAAACGCAGGCCCTACAAACCATGCCATGATGAAGGATAGAATGAAAGCCATGTCACTGCAATCTGTACAGCATAGGATGTGACTTCTGCCTGGCCTCCAAACCAGTCTCTGACCCTGCCTGGTAGGAATAGTGCATATCCCCAAATCAGATACAGCAGATGACATCAGCAGTGTCTGTAGAGGAGATTATGATAATAACAGTGTCCCACATGTTGGTGTAAAAGGCTGATTGTAATATCAAGCAAGAGCATGAACACATGCACACACAGGGGTTATGTTAACAGTGCAGTCAACTAAGTACACAGACTATAGAACTCATTACTTTATGCAAGCACCACACAAGTCTGACTTTTACAAGACTACAGGCCAACTTATAGTGGAGGATAGCAGGGTATGTTGTAAAGAAGATGTTGAGGTCTGCATGAAATGGATATGTAGGCATGTGCAAGTATCAAAATACTGTCAATCCATGAGACTGGAGCAGTAACTGCAGGATAAAGACTTCTGCTTTTCTGGCCAGACACACACACACACACACACACACACACACACACACACACACACACACACACACACACACACACACACACACACACACAGTTGACTGCAGTGAGAACAGAACCACTACCTAAGTACACAGACTACAGAACTCAGTACTTTACACAAGTGCCACAGCACAAGTCTGACTTTTATAAGACTGCAAGTCAACTTATAGTGAATGACATCAGCATTCACAGCTTCATAGGAGGTTAATAGCCTAATAGCCCTAGGGTGTTTACAAGCCTAGCTATGTAAAAATACAAGTACCACTATTGAGCATAGTTAGATGGTCATTGTTAGCAGAGCAAGTTTGTGATCAGCACTGAGTGGCCCTGTCCATAAGGGACATATGTGCCACCCCTAGGGTGAATTTACAGTCACCCTTCCAGTTGTCAGAGTTGTGCTTGAATAGGTCATGGAGGAGCACTGCTTCACATGCTGTGGGTGCCTATTACAGAAGAGTGGCAATCTCTGGGATATATCTGTGTTCCCAGCATGCTCAGTTTATGTCACAGGCTAGGTTGAAATCCCTCGAGCAAGTTATTCTTGTCCCATTTGATTTGCAGATGTCCAGCATTTCCAGTAGGGCAGGGTCTGAGACTGCTCTGTAGGCAGGCATAGGTCACCTTTCAGCAGCCTGCATGATACAGTGACAGGTCTTTCATTCTTTCCATGTATGTCATGTTTTGGTGGCCCTGTATTCTCCTGGTCACAAACCTCTGTGTTTTATCCAGTTACTGTAGGTGTCTGATGAAGTACAGACAGAAGGGAGCATTGTACTCAGTTAGTAGTCTGATAATGGTAGCCTACAGCAGTTCTATGACCTCCCTGGTCTTGGATGTGATGGCCTTATTTATGAGGTGCACAATGTAGAATGTGTGTCTCACCACTATGGACACATAGTGAATGAAGTATAGATTGCTGTCAAGATGTATTCCCAAGTCTCGCAACACTGTGTTTGAGCTTAGTGAAGTGCTATGTATATCATAATTAGAAAAGGGACTTCATTGCCAAAGGGCACAATGAGGTATTTTTTTCTTTAAGGTTCAGTCCATGAGTTGGCACTAATCATTTGTCTGTGCCAACCCCTTCTGTAATATGTTAACATAGTTGGGGGACTCTGTATGACTGCATCCAGTTGACAGTCATTTGCAAATGTGGTAAGCCACAGGGCATCTACCTTTGCCTGAACTTCAGAGAAATAATTTCCAAATGGTTGAGGGCCTAGCACAGATTCTTATGGCATTCTACTTGTAAGTGGTCCAGTGGTGGAAGTGCAGCCTCAACTTTGACAGTGTGTGCTCAGTGAGCCAATTGGCTATCCATCTTGTATGGGTTAATTCCAAGATGGGAGATTTTCTCTATGATACCTGAATGTGGAAGATGCCAAAGGCCTTAGATAACTCATCATAGGCTGTATGTCCTGTTAACCCTCATCCAGATCATTGGGGTCAGTATCAAAGAAGTCTACTAGGTTTACTACTACCCTTGGGTCAAGTCAAGTGTGTTGAAGGTCATCTATGTCCCTGTGGATAAGGTCCAGGCTGATTCCATTCCTAGCCTTGCAGATAAGGCTTCTGAGGCTTATGGGTTAATAATTCTAGTTCTACATGTTACCAGATTGATGTGCATGGCATATCACACAACATTTGATATTAATTTCTGTAGAGTAGGTGATATATGTGTGCTAAAAGTACTGAGACACCAGGGTTGCAGTGCTTGGGGGGAAGCAACACATGGCTGAATTATAAATACGTGACATATTGTTAGATAGGGCCTCATGTTTTTTGTGTTTCAACATGTAATTTCATGTTATAGTCAGGAAATGGATGGTAAACAGCAGTACTACATAATAATATGTACTTTCAATAGCGCGGCAAGCAGCGTGTTTGTGCAATGGATGGCAAAGTGTTTGTACAATGGTTGGCAAAGTGTCTGCACATGTGAGATACACATTTTCAATACATTCCATATTTGCAAGTAATTAAGCAGTGTGCAAATACGACCTGCATTGCAGAAGGTCTGAGAGTTAGTATTGAGTCTATGAAACACACCTGCTACTTAACTGATATTGTGGCAGTAGGTGTAAATTTTCTGACACATTTATTTTTATCCCAGATGATACTGGGCTTGAATGCAGGTGTATCCAATATTTTTAAATACTTTTAAATAAACATTGATAATGCAATGACATTAATTCTTTATAGTACATGTGTTGTTGCATGTTGACATAGTGCAGTGGGGTTAAGCAGCATTGTGTGGAGGTAAATGCAGCATTACACTGCCACTCACTGTTGATGCACATTGGAGGTAAATGCTGCCACTCACTGTTGCTGCACATTGGTGCATGATGATCAACTCCATGCAAACACAGAGCCCAAAAGTGAAGGGATCCATTGCTTTTTCTGCTACTTAAGTGTATTGTGTGTGATTCGATTTATTGACCAGATTAAAGGTGCTAAAATGGGGTAAATAGGAAAGTGGTAAGATGGGGTGCAAGCAGGGGGGAGAACAAAGGGAAAGCAGTGCAGGCATGTGCAGGAGGCAGGTAGGAAAGAACCACAGATATCCATTTCTTTAACAGTATAAACTGAAAATATGTGCAGAATATTAACTGAATTTGAACTGTCACCTCCACAAACAGGGGTGACAACAACTCAATCATGTTGTATAGCCAATTGGATTGAATCAAGTCAGTTAAGAAGACACATGTGCAAAATGGAGAGCTATGTATGGTAAGTTTTTTTTTTTTTTGGGGACAGGTGCCCATTTTATTTTTTAATTCATTAAGAGAGGACTGCTGGGCAAGGGGTGTAGGTATGTCTGGGTCAGGTAAGTTGGGTAACTGAAGAAGAAAATGCAAACATACAAGACAAACAAGACAAGAGACAGGGGCAGTGATGGACACAAAAGGCTGGGGGATACCATGACTGAGTTGAGGGAGAGGACAACGCAGGCTCATGAACATCAAACTTGGAGACAGTGCGAATCGAATCTTCACCCACTGGACTATCATCACTGTCCCCCTACTCCACTGGTGGCTGGAATGCTTGATGTCTCCTCCTCCAATGGACCATGAGGGAGAGCACCCTCTCCATCTGGTGTAGGCATACATCAATGGTGCAGTGTACAACCCTACACAACATCCCTGGCAATTCCCTGTGGGTGATGAAATCACCACCTCTGCCACTGCTCCCAGAAGGTACCACTGCACCAGCTTTGGGAGAACTACTACCTGGCATAGTGGGAGCAGCAGAGGTGGTTGGCTGTCCCAGATGTGTTGGGCATCGGTGTTGAAGCCAGTGGATTGGGGGCAGACTGATCCACTGGGGCTGACCTACCTCACTGTACTGTGTAGCATTTAGTGATCTGGTACACATGGATGACATGGAGACATTCTGACGACACGTAATAGAAAATAAAAAGGAGGATAAGGGTTTGGGTGAGAGAGAAAAAGAGATAAAATTAGTACCATAATATGACATACAATGCATTAATACAATTATACAACTATGTTATCTAAATTATTACATTTAAGTGTACATCCTAAGAGATACACAATGTACTATAAATTGCTGAAAGTAATCATTGAAATGTGCATATATTGCACATATGCATGTTCCAGTTATACATATTACAGTTTACAGTAGGGCATCTGTGCCACTGGTATAGAGTTTTTAATGTAATGTAAATATTATTGAAGAAATAACAGTATGTATAGTTGTGGGCAGGTTACTGAAGGATTTTGGAAATCATATAAGAGCAGGTAAACTGGCAGGTGAATGAAGAGCAATGAAAGAGAGCTGAAGGAGAGTGATTAAAGTTATAATTCATTCTTTGAATAAGATGCAGCCAGCTAATTATTATGTGTGTAGGTTTGGAACTTATGATATAACAGTAAGATCCACAAGGTTAACAATATTTTCCTTAGATTGTAGCTAAAGATATCACAAAAGAATATTTGTAAAATAAATAAACATCCAGATTTAATAAAGCTTACACAATCATAATATGATATTATTTCCATTTAATATCCTCACACATTTAAGGACAATGATATAGAATGGCTTACAGACTGCATGTCTCAGATTACTGGTCAGATAAGAGAAGAATGACCAACAAACACAGAGAGGTAAGACAGAGCTGTATATTTGCAAGCAATAGTCACAAATGGTTGTATGATCACTTAATGTACTACATCCAAAAATAATAAATGTACAAAAAGCAGTTACATGGTTTCATATTACTGCAGATGTTGTAGTTGGTTTATGCAGAATGACTTCAGTTCCTTGCTGCAAAGCTGTTTGTGTGGCAAAGAGGGATAAGGCACCCTTCCTGTGTTCTGAAGGTTCATTGGAGTGAGAGTTCAAATCCAGATCTATGTAGAAATATCTCAGGTGTGCCAACATTTTTAGTGTGTATGTCATAGATTACTTTTTCTCATATCAACTACTTGTCTCTTTTTTTTTTTTTTTTTTTTTTTTTTGAGGGGGGCCAGTATTTGCGTGATACATCACTTACCACAATCATGGGAAACAGAGGAAAATGAATGTCAGGTTTGGCTCTGCTTATCTCATTTGCACAAAGTGCAGCAGTCCACAAACTGGACAACTGGCCCACCCAGGAAGCAGATTGAAGACCTGCAGACAGGACTTAGGCAGCCAATAATTGAAACTGGATGTATTCAATTAATTCTTTTAGGCATTGCCCAAACCTGTTAAGCTGCATTGCGCAGCAACCGTAAGAATGATTAATAAATTAGGGAATGTCATATACTAGTCCTGTGGGAGCAGGTATAAGTGTTGGGCTAGAGTACAGATGGTCCTGGGTTCTACTACAGGGTGTGCAACCTTTTTTTTTTTTTTTTTTTTTTTTTTACTGTTGTGACAGTGCAGTTTATAGCAATGAACTAACAAAATAGACTAGTGTTATTTCAACATTCTTGTGGCAACAGGTGAAAGTGTAGAACTGCCATACACATGGTCCTGGGTTCTAATACAGCATGTTACATACACATTTACTGTTGTTCCACTTCCCATTGTATTTATTCTCACTTATAACACTTTAGATAGTGAGCTGATATGAATTATGCATTTATTATTGTGTTTTCAGATGTATGACTGAGGAAATACTGTGTATTCACTTCATGCGCTCTGTTCAGAACTTTCCTGAGGTTTCTGTCATGCTCTACTTCATCATTACCTCCAACCAGTAAATCATCAACTATTATTACACATGTAGCCTGAAAAAGTTTGGTCCATTGCACTCTGAAAGACTTTACTGGCAGAATTTATTCCAAAAGGCATCCTCAGGAATCTGTATCTACCAAATGGGGTACTGAATGTAGTCAGTAGTGAGGATTTACGATCAAGCATCACTTGCCAAAATGAACTCTTTGCTTCTAAGACAGAAAAAACAGTGGCATTTAGCATGAGGGTTGCAATCTTCTCAACTGTACGCATAGGATGATGAGGTCTTTTTAATGCCTTGTCCAAATCTCTTGGGTCAATGCATATTCTAATCTCATCTGAATTTTTCTTATGAGCAGCTACCATGGAAGATACCCACTCAGCTGGTTCTGTGACTAGACAAATCACACTTTGCTGCACCATTTTGTCTAACTGGACCTTGACTTTGTCCTGCATGGCTATTGGAACTCTTCTTGCTGGTCTGACCACTGTACTGACCTCTAGGTCTACTTACATGGAGTACACAACTGGAAGTTTGCCTAGCTTGTTGTTGAAAACAGCATACTCTGAAAAAATAACATCACTGAAGCTGGAACATGTGCTTACATGATGGACTTCTTTGGTAAAAGAAATCAGTTTCATTCTTAAACAGTGTACAAGACCTAATAATGACTGCACAGGTCTTAGGGCTACATAAAGTTGTAAGCTGTAACTCTTCTCAGCAGAATAGCATGAGAGCATGAAAGCATTACTGAGCCTTTGGTTTGAAAATCTTCACCTCCATAAGCAACAAGCTTCGCACAATTGACGAAATAACATTGCTCACCAGCTCTCACTTTAGCAAATGTTTCTGCTGACATTACATTACACTTTGAACCAGTCTCTACTTTGAGCTCTCTGGGTTTACCATTGATCAGGGCAGTACAAAATACTTCATTCTTTGCCAATAAATCTACTGCATTAACATTTTTACGACCACTGATACACCATCTACATAGAAAGAAGGGTCGCAGCTTTCTACATGATCAACTTGCTTTTTTGAGTGACCTTTCTTAACTGAATGAGGCTTACCTGATTTACAAAACTTTTGAAAATGGTTCCATTTTTACTTCTCTCTTTTAGACTCCTGACTGGCTTCATAATTATGACAGTTAACAATAAGACTTGACTTGGGTTTTGCTGATTCACCCTTAAACTGCACTGAGCATGCCTTCTTTTACTGTGCTAGTCTTAGAACTTGCTAGAAAGCTCCAGGTTCTCCCTGCCACACCCACAGGGATTGCTGCTGCCATGTGCCACACAAACCTGTTAATTGTTAACTCATATTTCAAGTCACCAAATCTGCACGTTTTTGCTTTATTTCTCAAGTCAGTGATATAAGCTGCAGAAGTTTCACCTGGTTTTTGGTTTCTTGTATAAACAAGTGCCTCTCTAATGTAACATTTGTCTGAGGGTTGCACATTTCTCTAAATTTACATTTTAAGCACTCAGGGTCTTCCCTTGATTCAGCCGATACCACAATATGACAGTTTTCCCCCTCTCCTGCATATATTTCTGCTGCATACACAAATGAATGCTCTCTTTCAATAGCTTCTGACCCAGCTAAGTTAAGCAAAATTAATGCCCTTCTACACGCATCCTTGTCAGAAAAAGCTGCTTGTATGGAAATATCATATTGCTGCTCGAATACTCTCCAATTCTCTGCTGTATTATGATCAAACACAAGTGGGCTAGGTCTGTGAAATGCCTCTGCCATATCAACACACAGTAGTGAAGGTGCTTGAAGCTATGTATGAACATACACATATAAACATATATGCCAGTACTCTTAATTATGCCCAATAGCACAATAAATTCTCTGAAATAATTTCACTTTGCCAAATAAGTCTCCGTAGCACAAGAATGCTCTGAAATCACTGTACTTTGTGAAATCACTCCTTATTACTGTAAGAAATATTTCAGAATGACTGTATTTTGCGAATAAACTGTGCACAATGGAAAAAGCTCAGAGTAAGAAACACTTCGAGATGAATGCACTTTGCAAATAAACTGTACACAGCACAAGAACCTTTCAAAATAGCTGTACTTTGTGAAATAACTCGGTACCGTGTAAGAAACACTGAAATGGTGCATTCTGCGAATAAATGCAAACAGCACAAAAAAACTGTTCAAAATGGCTGTACTTTGACTGCACTTTGCAATATAACTGTATGAGATACTTTGAACAACTAGCTTTGAACGGCTTCGGCCACTACAAAATAGTAGTTTGTGCCCAAACACGATCTTTTACTTAAAAACATGCAGTCGCCTTGCTCTTTAAGCTTAATTTGCCCTTTTTATTGTACTCGTTATGCCCTTTAAAATCTCTTATCATGCTCATTATACTTTCCTTGTGCCCATTTTACTTTAAACACGCTTGTTATGCAAACCAAAGGTAATTCTGAGCATCATACGAATAGTTTTATCAAATATTCTGGTTTCAAATATTTCATTTAATTAATAATACAGTCCATCCACTGGGGATGCACAAGCCTGTGCATTTCTTTGTGCCGGTCCCAAGCCCAGATAAATGAGGATGGTTGTGTCAGGAAGGGCATCCGGCGTAAAACTTGGCCAAATTATTCATGCAGATACCAGAAAAGATTTACATACCGGATCGGTCGAGGCCCAGGTTAACAACGACCGCCACTAGTACTGTTAGCCAAAAGGGTGCTGGTGGAAATTGGGCTACTAGGAGGAGAGGAGGTAAGGCAGGAAGAGAGGAGAAAGGCTAGAAATGTGGTAGTGAGGGTCAGAACTTTGAATGTTGGCAGTATGACTGGTATAGGGAGAGAGCTAGCTGATATGATAGACAGAAGGAAGGTTGGTATATTGTGTGTGCAAGAGACCAGATGGAAGGGGAGTAAGGCTAGGTGTATCTGGGGTGGGTTCAAATTGTTTTATTATGGTGTGGATGGGAGGAGAAATGGCATAGGAGTTATCCTGAAGGAACAGTATGGTAAGACTGTTTTGGAGGTGAAAAGAGTCTCAGATAGAGTGATGTTTATGAAGCTGGAAATTGATGGTGTAATGATGAATGTTGTTAGTGCATATGCTCCACAAGTTGGGTGTGCAATGGATGAGAAAGAAAAATTTTGGAATGAGTTGGATGAAGTTGTGATGACTGTACCCAAGGGTGAGAGAGTGGTGATTGGAGCAGATTTCAATGGGCATGTTGGTGAAGGGAACAGAGGGGATGAGGAAGTGATGGGTAGGTATGGTGTTGAACAAAGGAATGCAGAAGGTCAGTTGGTAGTGGATTTTATGAAAAGGATGGACATGGCTGTGGTGAATACGTATTTTAAAAAGAGGGAGGAGCATAGGGTGACATACAAGAGTGGATTAAGATGCACACAGGTGGATTATATCTTATGTAGGAGGGCCAGTTTGAAGGAGATTGGAGACTGTAAAGTGGTGACCAGGGAAAGTGTAGTTAGACAGCATAGAATGGTAGTTTGTAAGATGACGTTGGTGATCAAGAAGAGGAGGAGGAGTGTGAGGGCAGCCCCAAGCATCAAATGGTGGAAATTGAAAAAGGGTAACTGTGGTGGAATTCAGGGAAGAGTTAAGACATGCACTGGGTGGCAGTGAAGAGTTACCAAATAGCTGGGTAACTACAGCAGAGCTAGTAAGGGAGACAGCTAGAAGGGTGCTTGATATGACATCTGGACAGAGGAAGGATAACAAGGAGACATAGTGGTGGAATGAGGAAGTACAGGAGAGTATACAGAGAAAGAGGTTGGAGAAGAAGTGGGATTGTCAGAGAGATGAAGAAAGTAGACAGGAGTATAAGGAGATGAGGTGCATGGCAAAGAGAGAGAGGTGGTGAAGGCTAAGGATAAGGCATATGAAGAGTTGTACAAAAGGTTGGACACTAAGGAGGGAGAAAAGGACCTGTACCGATTGGCTAGACAGAGGGACTGCGCTAGGAAAGATGTGCAGCAGGTAAAGGTGATAAAGGATAATGAGGGAAACATACAAGTGAGGAGAGTGTGTTGAGCAGATGGAAAGAGTACTTTGAGGGGTTGATGAATGAAGAGAATGAGTGGGAGAGAAGGTTGGATGATGTGGGGATAGTGAATTATGAAGTGAAATGGATTAGCATGGAGGAGGTAAGGATAGCTATGAAGAGGATGAAGAATGGAAAGGCTATTGGTCCAGATGACATACCTGTAGAAGCATGAAGGTGTTTAGGTGAAATGGCAATGGAGTTTTTAACCAGATTGTTTAATGAAATTTTGGAAAGTGAGAGGATGCCTGAAGAATGGAGAAAAAGTGTTTTGGTACCAATTTTTAAGAATAAGGGTGATGTGCAGAGCTGTAGTAACTACAGAGGGATTAAATTGATCAGTCACAGCATGAAGTTATTGGAAAGAGTAGTGGAAGCTAGGTTAAGAAGGGACATGATGATTAGTGATCAGCAGTATGGTTTCATGCCGGGATACAGCACTACAGATGCGATGTTTGCTCTGAGACTGCTGATGGAGAAGTACAGAGAAGGTCAGAAGGAGTAGCATTGTGTTTTTGTAGACTTAGAGAAAGCATATGACAAGGTGCCTTAGAGAGGAGTTGTGGTATTGCATGAGGAAGTCGGGAGTGTCAGAGAAGTATGTAAGAGTGGTACAGGATATTTACAAGGGTAGTGTGACAGTGGTGAGGTCTGCAATGGGAGTGATGGATGCGTTTAATGTGGAGGTGGGAATACATCAAGGATCAGCTCTGAGCCCTTTCTTATTTGCAATGGTGATGGACAGGTTGACAGACAAGATCAGACAAGAGTCTCCATGGACTATGATGTTTGCAGATGACATTGTGATCTATACTGAGAGTAGGGAACAGGTGGAGGAGACCCTGGAGAGATGGAGATATGCTCTAGAGAGAAGAGGAATGAAGGTCAGCAGGACTAAGACAGAATATACGTGTGTGAAAGAGAGGGAGGATAGAGGAATGGTGAGGACGCAAGGAATAGATATGGTGAAGGTGGATGAGTTTAAATACTTAGGATCAATAGTTCAGAGTAATGGTGAGTGTGGAAGAGAGGTGAAGAAGAGAGTACAAGCAGGATGGAGTGGGTGGAGAAGAGTGTCAGGAGTGATTTGTGACAGACGAGTACCAGTAAAACTGAAAGGGAAGGTATACAAGAGGGTAGTGAGACCAGCTATATTATATGGGTTGGAGACAGTGGCATTGACAAAAAGGCAGGAGTTAGATCTGGATGTGGCAGAGTTAAAGATGTTAAGAATTGCACTGGGTGTGGCAAGGGTGGACAGGATTAGGAATAAGTATATTAGAGGGTCAGCCCAGGTTGGAAGATTTGGAGACAAAGCCAGAGAGGCAAGATTATGTTGGTTTGGATATGTGCTGAGGAGGGATGCTGAGTATATTGGGAAAAGGATGTAGCTACCAGGTAACCGGAAAAGAGGAAGGCCTAAGATAAGGTTTATGGATGTGGTGAGAGAGGACATGCAGGTGGTTGGTGTGACAGAGCAAGATGCAGAGAACAGGAAGAAATGGAAACAGATGATCCACTGTGTGCAGTCCATGCCTTTTGTTTGATTAATAATACATTTTCTGCTACTTGTTTGATTAATAAAATGTGTTTTATGCCTAATAAATGTGTTTCATTTTCTTTGCCAAATAAATAATTTGTGCAGTTTTTGTTACATTTAGCTCATTTCTGGCCTTTTTTATTTGTGCTCCGTTTCACTCGACCTGCTTACTCTGCCTTCACCTTCAACTCTGCACCTCATGGCTTTAAGAAGTTGCTCTTATTGCTGTGCAAACATGGATACTTACAATGTGAAATCCTTCGTCATTGTGGTCGTTCGTTTAAGTCAGATTTTGGCAATGTCATCTTGGTAATGTCATTTTCAGGTAAGTGGTCTTTTATTTATTTGAAGTAGATATATATGTATGTGTGTATATATATATATATATATATATATATATATTCTTCTTCTTCTTTCGGCTTTATCCCGGTTAGGGGTCGCCACAGCGGATCACCTGTCCGCACATTGAATGGCAGTGGAGTTTTACGGTGTCGAGTTGCCAGCCCGGCGCCCAACCTTCCACAGAAGGCACACTCACACGCACACCTAAGGCCAATTTAGAGTGTCCAATCCACCTGCAGCATGTCTTTGGGATGTGGGAGGAAACCGGAGCACCCGGAGGAAACCCACGCGACCACAGGGAGGACATGCAGACTCAGCACAGAAGGCACCCCAGCCGAGGATCAAACTGGAGAACCTCTTGCTGTGAGGCGGCAATGCTAACCACTGCACCACCGTGGCCGCCCTATATATATATATATATATATATATATATACACACACACACACACACACACACACACGTATATATATATATATATATATATATATATATATATATATAAAATAAAAAATATATAAATATATACACATACATATATAATATATACACATACATACACACACACATATACATACACACACACAAATATATATATAAACACACACTTTTTATATATATATATATATATATATATATATATATATATATACACAGAGATCTATGTCAGATGATCAAGTTTTCAGAAATTTGAAATTCATACAGATGAGACCATATGACCAAGTTTCCGAAAAATCGAACATCAAAAAAAAAAACACACATTTTATGCAGGAGGCAAGCCCCCCTGCACCACTCATATGGGGGACTGCATGCCCCACATCCCCTGAAAATTATATATACCAACTCCAAGATCACACTACAGTGAAGAAAAGTTAAATTTCTCAATCCTTGCTTTACTGCGATCTCCATTCAAAAGCTTATGTTTCAAAATCATATGATCTCGACCATATAAATTTCATTTTTCTGAAAACTCAAGTCAACTGATAGGGATCCATATGGGTCTACTTTGTTTCACTGAATTTCATTTTGTTTCATTGAATCTCATTTCACTGAATTTCATTTCACCCAAACCACTTCACTGAAAACACAAATTACTGAATTATTT
>NC_056726.1:969608905-969632194 GCF_019279795.1 Protopterus annectens | reverse complement strand
GAAAACATGCCTGATACAGTTGTAATAGGGTAACTCCATAGTCAGACACACTGCTGTCCCGCACACCAGACTGAATAAGGAAAGGGTACAGTAAGCTGCCTGTAGGCTGCCACAATACGCCACATAACAGAAGTATGCAGGTCACTCCAAAGCAAGTAGAAATATGATGCAGTCATAGTCCATGCTGGTGTGAATGATCTGAGATGTACCTCCCTAGACTACATGAAAAGAGACATAGATGAGCTCTCTGATTATGTAGTCCAGGCCGGTATGACACTCACCATTTGCAGCATCCTACCCTTACCAAGAATAATGCCACAGTACAAACACGGAATGATCAGTCATAGCAAGTGGCACACTTACTGGTGTCATTCCAAGGGGATCCAATGTCTGTCTGCTTAGGATGTCATGCTTGACAAGCCACACAGCTGTTCTTGGGATGGCTTGTACCTGTTACCCTGGGTGTCTGGATATTGGATAAGGCCTTTGCCACCTCCATAGAGCCTTTTGTAGGCAAGGCTGAAAAGACTGACCCACCACCCTAGAAAACATAAGTGGAAAGAAACATAAGGGTAATGCTGACCAATGCCAGATGTGTAAACCCCAATATACATGCTCCCAAGGCCATCCCCAGTATGGAGAACATCGATGTCTGTGCATTGACAGAAACCTGCTGCAAGCCTCCTGACAGCACACCAGCACTACCAGGTTATACCACATATCATGTGTCATGGCCCCAAAACCTGGAACAAAACATAAAAGGAGGGTGAGTATCCATATTCAGCCCAGACACCCATACGTCCAGGTGACTGACAATGCACAAGGCATTGGAGTCCACCCATGTGCAACTAACTGTAGGCAAGACTGCTGTACAGTCTGTAGCATGCTACAGACCACACTCTCACACACAGGAACCCCACCCAGCCATCCTGAAGACACTGGACAGTATGAATGTCCCACCAAATACCAAACAAGGTACCACAAATTAGCACATAGGTGGTAAACCATTATGTATGGAAGGAGTAACTAGGGACCTAGGGACACAAGTGGACAGTAACCTGTTATGTGACACCCACATTGCCAATGTGGCTAGGAAGACTGTCTACATTTGACACCGCATCAGGAAAGGATTCACATCTACGTCAACAGAGGTCATTGTGCCCCTATACTGTTCTCTTATCACACCCATAATCTAGTACAATGCCTCATATGGGATGTACCTTACCTGACACCTGCAGCAGTTAGAAAGACCTCAAAGGTACCTCACCAAGAGGATAAAGGGTCTCAAATATATGTCATATGCTGCCTGGCTGTAGACACCCCAGCTGAATGCAGTCACATACTGCTTACACAGAGGCATTGCATGCCTGTTGTAGAAGGCCATGCCCAACACAGGAGTAATGGACATGCTCCACCCCAGAAAAGTCAAAGCCATCGGAGCTGTGAGAGTGAGAGATGTCAACCTCAACAAATAATAAAATAGGATGTGCTGGTGGGACAGATACATAATCCAGAGGCTCCCCACACCCTGGACCAGAATCCCACTCCATGTTAGGCAAAGCCCCTCACTGACACTCTTCAACAGGAATCTTGCCAAGTGAATGGATGATTGTAGAGTTACACTGGGGTCTTCACTGTGTCATGTCCAGACAGAGGCACAGCAAAGCAAATAAATGGCCATAATATTCACATAGCAAGGGGTAGCAAAAGCCACACACACTCTGGCTAGGCTAACAAATGCCCTAGGGTGGATAGCCTAGTATGAATCTATGAACCTATGAAGATACAAATTGTACAGGGCACTAAGGATAATCCCAAGGCTTTCACAACTGATGGTAGGAACCATGTTGGGAATTCACAGATATGCTCTGAATCACACAAATATCACAAACACACACACATATTGCCAACATACATCCTGACAGGTGCAGTGCAACCCCCCCCCCCCCGAATGCAGAATATCTATCCCAGCAGACTGCTGGCCCCCTGACATTGCAGATGCTGAGGTAACAGCCAGCATCTACAAAGCAAAACACACAGCAGCAATGGTATGAGATGGTGTCCTGGGCTTAGTGCAACATGGACTCCAAGATGAATGGAATGCCAAATCACACTACTGCTCAATGTCAGCCTTACCACAGAATATGTGCCCAAAGAGCAGTGTACAACAACAGTGGTCCTTCTCAACAAAGGTGTTGCTTGAATGGATACTGAAAACTACTACCCCAGAATCCTGAGAAGCTCGGTCTGCACAGCTATGGAAAGGATCAGCATGTACCACAGACATAAAGATATTGGGGACCTACTGACACCGGACCCTACCCAGTGTGGCTTTCTTAAGTGCAGATCCTGCCCCTAAACATGTTTGACTCAATTGAAACAGTCATTAAGGTCATTGATGAGGGCAATGTGGTCCACACAGCGTAGCTGGACCTTGCAAAGGCTTCTATATAAAACCCTACATGTTCATTATAGGTAAGCTCACCAGCTTAAATATAAACCCCTATGTCAGTAGAGGGGTTGCAAACCAAACCAAGGACAGAACAGACATGGTCAGACATGCTGCAGCCATGTCAGACTACAAACCAGATATAACTGGCATCCTACAAGGCTTGGTCCTGGGATCTCCCTCGTCTGGTATATATGTCCCATAGGTACAGGCAAACATGGAAGGACTGTGTCCGAACATGTTTGCAGAGGACTACAAACTGCTCACCACATATGATCCACCAGCTGACACAAGCATCCCACAAAAGGGCCACATAGAAACAGACAACTGGTGCCATAGCCATGTCAGCAAGCTAATTGCAGAAAAGTGTATAGTCAACCCCCGTGGATATACAGTAAGTGCCCACCAATTACCAAATAGGTGTTAACCCATTATGTAGTTAGCATGTAATGAGAGACCTGGGGACACAAGGTGATAGATATCCTGCATTGGACAAACATGTGCTGTAGTGCTTACAGAAACATACCATATACCCACGTAATCATGAAGGTTGTCAGATCTAGATAAGGGGAGGACATTGTGGCTCTGCAGTCATCCTTCATCAGCGGTACAATTGACTACAATAGCCCCTGTGGGATGTACCTCAGCAGACACCTCCATCAACCGTAAAGTCCCCAACAGTACCTCACCAGGAGTATCAAAGAGCTTGCACAGATGCCATGTGTTGCCTGTGTTGCTGGTATCAATAAACATGCTGCACCTTGTACAATCTGAATGGCAGTGAGCTATGCACATGAGAGTCCTGAACCCCAGCACTGACTTACATAGGACAAGCTGTACTGCATGATCCATAACACAGAAGCCACCCCCACCCATGAGTGAACTCCCAGTACAGGCTACCCATAGAGTCACTTATCAATCTTCCTCAATAGGAATCTTGATGAGTGGATGGGAGATGGTAGCTTTATCCTGGGTATCACTGTCATGTCACAGGTAGACAGAGGCACAGTATACTGACCATGACATATGTCATGGCAAACTCCACTTACAATGTGTGTTGAAGGACAAACACACTCTCCAACTAGCATTAGACATGGACTAGGGCACATCGCTAGTGTTTGCAAATGTACACCTATGTTGTGGAATACACTACCAATGTTGGACAAGCCTGGTTTAAGTAGTTTATATCTGAACAGAATGCAACATGGTCAGATGTACACAACTGGCCCCTAACCAGGCTGTTGTGCTCACTATCGAAATGTAAAGCAGTGATAGCACTAAAGCCCAGGATACTTTCCACCACAGTCAAAGTACTACCAGTACACTCTACAGTACTACAGTGTTAGGTCAGTGTGAAAGGATGTTGACAACTATATGCAAAGTATTCCATGCAAACACTGCAGGCACAGTATAATCCTGTTGTGTTCACACACAAAGCAGTTGTACAGTAACTACACAACATGACACACAACACACAACCATAAACGGGTGATATTTGTTGAAGTTCACACTCATCCACAAATGTGGTGGGCTGCAGAGTCCAACATATGGAATGCTCACACTGGGCATGCTCACACACTTTGATAAATGAGATATATGTCAGACAACATGCCATGGGAAGGCTGAATTGGGCATGCTCACACACTTAGGCCAAATCTCAGTTTAGCAGTTGGACACACATATCTGGTATTTTTACGTGTTATTCCAGGAACCAACCACATTACAGCAGTCAGCCCAGTGCACACAGTTAAATGACTACAGAGACATACGTGATATAGTGGATCCCTCCCATATGCAAACATCTTCCACAGATGCACAAGTTGTTCATACAAACAGGGAATGCTATGGCAATAAAGATGTGCAGTCTATCAGCAACAAATAATGTGCATTTGACAATTAAACATATGGGTGTAGAGGTCAACACTAGGCTGTTTGCCCTAGGGAATGACAGCTTAGCCAGAGTGTGCTTGGTGTCTGCCTCCCCACAGGATGCACATTCCCCTTTCTAAACACCGATGATGTCAGCACCTTATAAGTACAGCAGGAAAAAGGAAACTTCCCAGTAATGCGAATAGCATACTCTGCTAATGCGTCTGTCACAAGTGTCATAACATAGTTAGGTAGTGGTTAGAATCCTGCAAATGCTCAGTGTGTGTGTGAGTGGGGTTGGTGTAAGTCTGTGGAAGAAAAATGTCCCTTTTGGCAACTAGGAAAACACACTACAGGATGCACTTTCCCCTTTCTAAACACCGATGATGTCAGCACTCTATAAGTACAGCAGGAGAAGGAAAACCTACCACTAATGCGAATAGCGCGCTCTGCTAATGTGTCCATCACAAGTGTCATAACACAGTTAGGTAGGGGTTGGAATCTTGCAAATGCTCTGTGTGAGTGGGGTTGGTGTGTGTAAGTCTGTGGCAGAAAAATGTCCCTTTTTGCAACTGGGAAAACACACTACAGGATGCACTTTCCCCTTTCTAAACACCGATGATGTCAGCACTCTATAAGTACAGCAGGAGAAGGAAAACCTCCCCGTAATGCAAATAGCGCGCTCTGTTAATGTGTCTGTATTAAGTGTCATAACATAGTTATATAGGGATTTGAATCCTGCAAATGGCAAAAGTGTGTGTTGGGCTGAGGGGGGTTAGTGTGTGTACAATTGTGTGGGAGGGAGGTGTCCCTTTTGGCAACTAGGAGAACAGACTACAGGATGCACATTTCCCTTTCTAAACACTGATGATGACAGCACCCTATAAGTACAGCAAGAGAAGAAAAGCTTCCCAGTAATGCGAATAGCACACTCTGCTAATGTGTCTGTCTCAAGTGTCATAACATTGTCGATGGGGTTTGAATCCTGCAAATGGCAAGTGTGTGTTTTTGGCTGAGGGGGGTTAGTGTGTGTGAGGACAATGTCCCTTTTGGCAACTAGGAGAACAGACTACAGGAAGCACATTTCCCTTTCTAAACACTGATGATGTCAGCACCCTATAAGTACAGCAAGAGAAGGGAAACCTCCCAGTAATGTGAATAGCACACTCTGTTAATGTGTCTGTCTTGAGTGTCATAACATAGTCAGATGGGGTTCGAATACTGCAAATGGCAAGTGTGTGTGTTTGGCTGAGGGGGGCTAGTGTGTGTGAGGACAATGTCCCTTTTGGCAACTAGGTGAACAGACTACAGGATGCACATTTCCCTTTCTAAACACTGATGATGTCAGCACCCTATAAGTAAAGCAAGAGAAGGAAAACCTTCCAGGAATGAGAATAGCACACTCTGCTAATGTGTCCGTCTCGAGTGTCATAACATAGTCAGATGGGGTTTGAATCCTGCAAGTGTGTGTTTTTGGCTGAGGGGGGTTAGTGTGTGTGAGGACAATGTCCCTTTTGGCAACTAGGAGAACAGACTACAGGATGCACATTTCCCTTTCTAAACACTGATGATGTCAGCACCCTATAAGTAAAGCAAGAGAAGGAAAACTTTCCAGAAATGTGAATAGCACACTCTGCTAATGTGGCCGCCTTGAGTGCCATAGGGTTTGAATCCTGCAAATGACAAATGTGTGTATTTGGCTGAGGGGGGTTAGTGTGTGTGAGGACAATGTCCCTTTTGGCAACTAGGTGAACAGACTACAGGATGCACATTTCCCTTTCTAAACACTGATGATGTCAGCACCCTATAAGTATAGCAAGAGAAGAGAAACTTTCCAGTAATGCGAATAGCGCACTCTGCTAATGCGTCCATCTCATGAGTCAGAATATAGTTAGGTAGGGGTTTGAATCCTGCAAGTGTGTGTGTTTGGCTGCGGGGGGTTATTGTGTGTGAGGGAGATGTCCCTTTTGGCAACTAGGAGAACAGACTACAGGATGCACATTTCCCTTTCTAAACACTGATGATGTTAGCACCGTATAAGTACTGCAAGAGAAACAAAACCTCCCAACAATCCGAATAGCACACTTTGCTAATGTATCCGTCTCAAGTGTCATAACATAGTCAGGTAGGGGTTTGAATCCTGCAATTGGCAAGTGTGTGTTTTTGGCTGAGGGGGGTTAGTGTGTGAGGAAAATGTCCTTTTGGCAACTAGGTGAACAGACTACAGGATGCACATTCCCCTTTCTAAACACTGTTCAGCTGAAGGCCATGGCTCTGGCACAAGTTGTCTGTTTCTATGATGCCCCTTTGGAAGATGCTTGTGTCAGCTGGAGAGTTGATTGGCCAGTTCACAGTCATCTGCATATTTGGTCAGCCACAGTCCATCCGTGTTGGCCTGTACCTCCAATAAATATATACCAAACAAGAGAGGTCCCAGGACTGAGCCTTGTGGGACACAACTCGTAACTGGTTTGGAGTCTGGCATTGCTCCAGCAATTCTAACCATGTGGGTTCTGTCCTTGAGCCACTGTGCAATCCATCTAGTGACATAGGGGCTTATATTTAAGCTGGTGAGCTTCTCTTGAATACCCAAGTGGGGTATTGTTGTGAAGGCTTTTGCGAGGTCCAGGTAGGCTGTGTGAACCACCTTCCCATCGTCAATGGCCTTGGTGACTGTTTCAAAGAAATCAACCAGGTTAAACCTGGTAGTGCTGGTGTGCTCTCAGTAGCCCTGAACCAGGCATCTGTTACTGCACAGATATTGATGTTCTCCATGCCAAGGAGTGTTTTGGGTGCATGCATCTGGAGGTTTAGACTTCTGGCGTTGGGTAGCATTACTCTTAGTTTCTTATCCCTTGTGATACCTATGAAGGTGGGTTTGTCATTTGAGACTTGCCTAACATAGACACTATGGGGGTAGCAAGAGCCTTTGCCAATATCTGAAAGCCCAGGGGTGACAGGTGCAGGCCGTCCCTAGCGAAGCAGGTAGTTCAACAGAAGATGAATATGTGAAGGTGTAGTGCCTGTGATTAGTTAGCAGTAGCATATATGACTGCTCACGTGACACATGCCAGGTAAGTCATATGCACTGTGTCACAGGCAATGTACATGTGAACAGGACAAACAGTGACATCCTGTCAAGTGGGACATGGACATACATATAGTAAGCAATGCAGATGGCACTAGGAGTCCACAGAAGCTCTATAACTATGCATTGCAGGTGTGATCAGTATTCCAGGGTAATTGCAAGCAAACATGCATGCAAACAATGCTACAGTAAACAGGGCTGCATGTAGTCCATTGTACAACAAACAAGCTGTACCAGTTCCAGTAGGTAACACTGCAAATATGCAGGCACTATGCACATGTACATGGAAATACACGGTCAGATGGCTAGGGTCCAGTCTCAGTGTACACAAGTGTACAGACCATGTACTGTCAGGATGTACAATAACTGGATCGAAACCCATGTGCTCATACCTGCAGTAATACACATGTCAAATAACAGACACTGAGCCTTCACTCAGTGGTTCCATACTTAGTAGGATGTATGCTACCTGGCCTGCCACCACAGTATCCCTGACATATATGGGGACTCTCCTCCTGTGACAGTTAGTTTTGTGTGTTGGGGGTGTCTAGCATGGTATGAGATGTGAGCATGCAGTGCTAGGGTGCTCCAGTGTGTCCTGTACCAGTCGTGTAGTACTGCACACATATCAACATCCTCAAACATCTGCATTGCAGAGTCCAGTGTGGGCAACATGCCACTTGCAATTTACATGTCCATCATTGCGTATTACTACATTCATTACCTTATCCCCTGTGCTACCTATGTATGTAGCCTTCTGTTGACATCATTACCACCAGTATGCCAACATGTGCAGATGATACACTATGGCACTTACCATGGGTGTAGACAACAGGACATGACAATCACACACTTACTGCATCAGGCATGTTGTGATATACCCACAATTAATTCAGCACACAGTACTGTTAACAACATGATACTATTACTACACATCTATGTGGTCACCCTGTGCATCAGCAACATGTTAACCTGTACCTGCACAGTTGTTACAGATTGCAGGAGGTGGCACAGTTTCATCATATGCACAGAATATGAACTTGGTATGCCTGAGTCAGCCACCAATACCACCAATTGACATGTATGTGTATGTGTGTTGGTGAGAGACAGCAGTAGAAGGTGGGGCAATGTTGATGCAGTATGTGCGTGTATGCGGTAGCCCTAGGTGTTGTCAATTCGCATGTGTGTATGGATGCACACAGTTCCACCTCATGGCTGCCATATACTGGTGTTTGTGGACAGCCACAGACTGTACCTGCCAGGTCTTACAGATCAGTGTCTCTGGCCACGGACATGGTACCTGTGCCTTGCAGGGGTGCTACGGACCGTATCCAGTACCAACCCAGACTGGGTACTGTCATCAGAAGCAGGTGTTCATTGACTGGACACAGATCCCTGTCGGGCCCAGCCAGAGCCACGTGCACGTGGTCTCCTGGGGCGGTCTGATGACAGCACAGACCCAGCATTGCTGGGGCTGCTTCTGGCACTATGGGGGCGGCCGCTGCCCTGTTATCATCTGCGACGATTGCCAGCTGCTGCTGTTGCTGGCATACAGCCACGTCAATGCCTCAACCGCCCACCCTTGCCCTGGCTCATGGACATGTAGTTGTGGAACCGGTCTAATATGTCCCCACAATGTCTGTCTATGACATCGGTGAAATCACGGATGGCAGCCGCAATGTCACGCATACTGTCAGTCATGGCTGTGCGACATGCTGTCAGCTCCCTCAGACCATGTCTGGTGTACTGTTCCATACGTGACTGTGCCTGCATGACAGCCCGAAACATAGCTGAGGTTGTAAGACCTCTGTGGGCATGTCTGACAGGGGCAGTACGCCCACGGATGCTCCCACGAGAACCCCTGGACATCTGTCTGTGTGGTACCATCTCTGGGCCATGCCCATGGCTGCTGTGTGGGGAGGCATATGCCACAGATACCACATTACCCTGGTCAATGCCCACTGTATGCTGTCCATCACCTAGGGACATTGGTGACAAAGGGTGTATTGGCAGGATAACTGTGCGCATTGATGGGGTCAACAGCTGTGTACTGTCAATCGGCTGACCAATGGCGGACCCTGGCATACTTTCCTGTGCCATTACACAGATGTCATCATTATCAGTACCCACGGCACCTGATTCAGGTTCCCTGCTACATGACACCAGAGCAGCAACAGAACCTGTGGGAGGGAAACAGGAAACACAGATGACAATGTCTACACATTACCAGTGATGCACACATGCACACATGCACACATGCACATGCACACATGCACACATGCACACATGCACAGGTGCACACATGCACACATGCACACATGTACACGTGCACACGTGCACACGTGCACACATGCACACATGCACACGTGCACACATGCACAGGTGCACACATGCACATGCACACATGCACAGGTGCACAGGTGCACACATGCACACATGCACACATGCACACATGCACAGTTTCACACAATTGTACAGTACTCAGTATGCGTGATATCAACACACAGACACAGACACACCTACATGCATACAAAGAGCACTACTAAGTGAGCCAAATAGTACTATTGCTATCAACACTATTACAGGAATTGTTAATACACACTCACCAGCATGGATAGGCTGCATTGCTGTTATACCAGAGGGTCCTGCAGATGTGAAGAAACTAATGTCAGTGGTCACAACTGTGCCATTGTTACCGAGTATGATACAGGTCAGTAGAACAACAGTCGCCTTTCACAGGTCAGCTGCTAATATTGAGGATATCACACTTGCACATTAAATACTATGGTGACAGCTACAAACCAAGGACACACCTCACACATGCATTAACTACCAGTGTACACAACAGTCAACTATACATATGGCATATTACCTGCACGTTCACTGTCTTGCTGCTGCGTGGCTCCAGCCTCCATCATAATGCATGTCTGCTGCTGTTGTTGTTGCTGGTGGACTGGAGCCACTACACTCATGAGTAGTCCCTCCAGTCTGGTGAGTGGGGGATGTGTAGCCACCCAACCACCTGTGGTGACCTGTTGCCTGTGGATATCAGATGCACGCTGACGGACATGTCTGATTAAATCACTGCAGTGATGTCGTACCTGCTCATATGTCCTATTATGCGTGCCTATGTCATTTACCCGACGGACAAGGTCTTGCCACAGTGCAGCCCTCTCCTGCTGATTCTGGCTGGTGCGGGAAAAGAGTATTGCATAATCCCGCACCAGGCTCTGGTGTATCTCCTCATCCTCAGCTGTGGAGTAGGTGGGATTCAGCAGGTGGGCCATGTACCTGAGAAAGAAAATAACCTGATATCAGCAATATATGTCAGCAGAATTTGGCACACATGCTACTTGACTGTTATGATACAACATATCTCACATATGTAGCATCTGTCTGTCTATTGGTGGATACACATGTAAATGGCCAGGTATCAGTGCTCAGCCAGCAACTGTGCAACAGTACCTGGCACACTCCATACAACATACTACCAAACCCCAGCAGTCAGAAGACTGATTCAGGTCAAGAGCACCTCCTCACTCTGGGGGTTTGTATCTAGGTACTGTATGGCCTACATCATCAACTACTGTGAGCTGACCACACACTGATTGCCCTGGATATACATATCCCACCTCCACCACCAGCACAAACGACTATAGTGCATAACATTACAGATACAAACTTTACACTTTGTAACAGTGACATGGTATCCTTTCAGCCCACTGGGCCAGTGGCAGATACAACCCACAATGCTGACCCCTACACAATTGCTTTCTATGGACATCTTCGAGAATGCATGGATCATGCAATCCCATATATGACCAAGACACTCTCCACAAAGGGACAGCATCCTGTCTGGTGGACCCCAGCCATAGACAGATTGTATTACAGAAGATGGAAGCTACTGCAAGACAGAGCATAATTCCATAAAGGGAGGGCATGTCTGAGCAGCACTAGTAAGGATCTATTTTCCATCATACAAACATCCATGGGCAACTTTGAGAGGGAAATCAAAAAAGTGTCATAACATAGTTAGGTAGTGGTTTGAATCCTGCAAATGCTCAGTGTGTGTGTGAGTGGGGTTGGTGTAAGTCTGTGGAAGAAAAATGTCCCTTTTGGCAACTAGGAAAACACACTACAGGATGCACTTTCCCCTTTCTAAACACCGATGATGTCAGCACTCTATAAGTACAGAAGGAGAAGGAAAAACCTCCAAGTAATGCGAATAGCGCGCTCCGCTAATGCGTCCATCACAAGTGTCATAACATAGTTAGGTAGGGGTTTGAATCTTGCAAACGCTCTGTGTGAGTGGGGTTGGTGTGTGTAAGTCTGTGGCAGAGGAATGTCCCTTTTTGCAAGTGGGAAAACACACTACAGGATGCACATTCCCCTTTCTAAACACTGATGATGTCAGCACTCTATAAGTACAGCAGGAGAAGGGAAATCTCCCAGTAATGCAAATAGCGCACTCTGTTAATGTGTCTGCATTAAGTGTCATAACATAGTTAGGTAGGGATTTAAATCCTGCAAATGGCAAAGGTGTGTGCTTGGCTAAGGGGGGTTAGTGTGCGTACAATTGTGTGGGAGGGAGGTGTCCCTTTTGGCAACTAGGAGATTAGACTACAGGATGCACATTTCCCTTTCTAAACACTGATGATGACAGCACCCTATAAGTACAGCAAGAGAAGAAAAACTTCCCAGTAATGCAAATAGCACACTCTGCTAGTGTGTCTGTCTCAAGTGTCATAACATTGTCGATGGGGTTTGAATCCTGCAAATGGCAAGTGTGTGTTTTTGGCTGAGGGGGGTTAGTGTGTGTGAGGACAATGTCCCTTTTGGCAACTAGGAGAACAGACTACAGGAAGCACATTTCCCTTTCTAAACACTGATGATGTCAGCACCCTATAAGTACAGCAAGAGAAGAAAAACCTCCCAGGGATGAGAATAGCACACTCTGCTAATGTGTCTGTCTCGAGTGTCATAACATAGTGGGATGGGGTTTGAATCCTGCAAGTGTGTGTTTTTGGCTGAGGGGGGTTAGTGTGTGTGAGGACAATGTCCCTTTTGGCAACTAGGAGAACAGACTACAGGATGCACATTTCCCTTTCTAAACACTGATGATGTCAGCACCCTATAAGTAAAGCAAGAGAAGGAAAACTTTCCAGAAATGTGAATAGCACACTCTGCTAATGTGGCCGCCTTGAGTGTCATAGGGTTTGAATCCTGCAAATGACAAATGTGTGTATTTGGCTGAGGGGGGTTAGTGTGTGTGTGAGGACAATGTCCCTTTTGGCAACTAGGAGAACAGACTACAGGATGCACATTCCCCTTTCTAAACACTGTTCAGCTGAAGGCCATGGCTCTGGCACAAGTTGTCTGTTTCTATGATGCCCCTTTGGACGATGCTTGTGTCAGCTGGAGAGTTGATTGGCCAGTTCACAGTCATCTGCATATTTGGTCAGCCACAGTCCGTCCATGTTGGCCTGTACCTCCAATAAATATATACCAAACAAGAGGGGTCCCAGGACTGAGCCTTGTGGGACACAACTCGTAACTGGTTTGGAGTCTGGCATTGCTCCAGCAATTCTAACCATGTGGGTTCTGTCCTTGAGCCACTGTGTAATCCATCTAGTGACATAGGGGCTTATATTTAAGCTGGTGAGCTTCTCTAGAATACCCAAGTGGGGTATTGTTGTGAAGGCTTTTGCGAGGTCCAGGTAGGCTGTGTGAACCACCTTCCCATCGTCAATGGCCTTGGTGACTGTTTCAAAGAAATCAACCAGGTTAAACCTGGTAGTGCTGGTGTGCTCTCAGTAGCCCTGAACCAGGCATCTGTTACTGCACAGATATTGATGTTCTCCATGCCAAGGAGTGTTTTGGGTGCATGCATCTGGAGGTTTAGACTTCTGGCGTTGGGTAGCATTACTCTTAGTTTCTTATCCCTTGTGATACCTATGAAGGTGGGTTTGTCATTTGAGCCTTGCCTAACATAGGCACTATGGGGGTAGCAAGAGCCTTTGCCAATATCTGAAAGCCCAGGGGTGACAGGTGCAGGCCGTCCCTAGCGAAGCAGGTAGTTCAACAGAAGATGAATATGTGAAGGTGTAGTGCCTGTGATTAGTTAGCAGTAGCATATATGACTGCTCACGTGGACACATGCCAGGTAAGTCATATGCACTGTGTCACAGGCAATGTACATGTGAACAGGACAAACAGTGACATCCTGTCAAGTGGGACATGGACATACATATAGTAAGCTATGCAGATGGCACTAGGAGTCCACAGAAGCTCTATAACTATGCATTGCAGGTGTGATCAGTATTCCAGGGTAATTGCAAGCAAACATGCATGCAAACAATGCTACAGTAAACAGGGCTGCATGTAGTCCATTGTACAACAAACAAGCTGTACCAGTTCCAGTAGGTAACACTGCAAATATGCAGGCACTATGCACATGTACATGGAAATACACGGGTCAGATGGCTAGGGTCCAGTCTCAGTGTACACAAGTGTACAGACCATGTACTGTCAGGATGTACAATAACTGGATCGAAACCCATGTGCTCATACCTGCAGTAATACACATGTCAAATAACAGACACTGAGCCTTCACTCAGTGGTTCCATACTTAGTAGGATGTATGCTACCTGGCCTGCCACCACAGTATCCCTGACATATATGGGGACTCTCCCTCCTGTGACAGTTAGTTTTGTGTGTTGGGGCTGTCTAGCATGGTATGAGATGTGAGCATGCAGTGCTAGGGTGCTCCTGTGTGTCCTGTACCAGTCGTAGTACTGCACACATATCAACATCCTCAAACATCTGCATTGCAGAGTCCAGTGTGGGCAACATGCCACTTGCAATTTACATGTCCATCATTGTGTATTACTACATTCATTACCTTATCCCCTGTGCTACCTATGTATGTAGCCTTCTGTTGACTTCATTACCACCAGTATGCCAACATGTGCAGATGATACACTATGGTACTTACCATGGGTGTAGACAACAGGACATGACAATCACACACTTACTGCATCAGGCATGTTGTGATATACCCACAATTAATTCAGCACACAGTACTGTTAACAACATGATACTATTACTACACATCTATGTGGTCACCCTGTGCATCAGCAACATGTTAACCTGTACCTGCACAGTTGTTACAGATTGCAGGAGGTGGCACAGTTTCATCATATGCACAGGGTATGAACTTGGTATGCCTGAGTCAGCCACCGATACCACCAATTGACATGTATGTGTATGTGTGTTGGTGAGAGACAGCAGTAGAAGGTGGGGCAATGTTGATGCAGTGTGCGTGTATGCGGTAGCCCTAGGTGTTGTCAATTCGCATGTGTGTATGGATGCACACAGTTCCACCTCATGGCTGCCATATACTGGTGTTTGTGGACAGCCACAGACTGTACCTGCCAGGTCTTACAGATCAGTGTCTCTGGCCACGGACATGGTACCTGTGCCTTGCAGGGGTGCTACGGACTGTATCCAGTACCAACCCAGACTGGGTACTGTCATCAGAAGCAGGTGTTTGTTGACTGAACACAGATCCCTGTCGGGCCCGGCCAGAGCCACGTGCACGTGGTCTCCTCGGGCGGTCTGATGACAGCACAGACCCAGCATTGCTGGGGCTGCTTCTGGCACTATGGGGGCAGCCGCGGCCCTGTTATCGTCTGTGACGATTGCCAGCTGCTGCTGTTGCTGGCATACGGCCACGTCGACGCCTCAACCGCCCACCCTTGCCCTGGCTCATGGACATGTAGTTGTGGAACCGGTCTAATATGTCCCCACAATGTCTGTCTATGACATCGGTGAAATCATGGATGGCAGCCGCAATGTCACGCATACTGTCAGTCATGGCTGTGCGACATGCTGTCAGCTCCCTCAGACCCTGTCTGGTGTACCGTTCCATACGTGACTGTGCCTGCATGACAGCCCGAAACATAGCTGAGGTTGTAGGACCTCTGTGGGCATGTCTGACAGGGGCAGTACGCCCACGGATGCTCCCACGAGAACCCCTGGACATCTGTCTGTGTGGTACCATCTCTGGGCCATGCCCATGGCTGCTGTGTGGGAGACATATGCCACAGATACCACATTACCCTGGTCAATGCCCACTGTATGCTGTCCATCACCTAGGGACATTGGTGACAAAGGGTGTATTGGCAGGATAACTGTGCGCATTGATGGGGTCGACAGCTGTGTACTGTCAATCGGCTGACCAATGGCGGACCCTGGCATACTTTCCTGTGCCATTACACAGATGTCATCATTATCAGTACCCACGGCACCTGATTCAGGTTCCCTGCTACATGACACCAGAGCAGCAACAGAACCTGTGGGAGGGAAACAGGAAACACAGATGACAATGTCTACACATTACCAGTGATGCACACATGCACACATGCACACATGCACAGGTGCACACATGCACACATGCACACATGTACACGTGCACGTGCTGCATGCACATGCACACATGCACACGTGCACACATGCACAGGTGCACACATGCACAGGTGCACACGTGCACACATGCACACATGCACACATGCACACATGCACAGGTGCACACATGCACAGGTGCACACATGCACACATGCACACATGCACACAGTTTCACACAATTGTACAGTACTCAGTATGCGTGATATCAACACACAGACACAGACACACCTACATGCATACAAAGAGCACTACTAAGTGAGCCAAATAGTACTATTGCTATCAACACTATTACAGGAATTGTTAATACACACTCACCAGCATGGATAGGCTGCATTGCTGTTATACCAGAGGGTCCTGCAGATGTGAAGAAACTAATGTCAGTGGTCACAACTGTGCCGTTGTTACTGAGTATGATACAGGTCAGTAGAACAACAGTCGCCTTTCACAGGTCAGCTGTTAATATTGAGGATATCACACTTGCACATTAAATACTATGGTGACAGCTACAAACCAAGGACACACCTCACACATGCATTAACTACCAGTGTACACAACAGTCAACTATACATATGGCATATTACCTGCACGTTCACTGTCTTGCTGCTGCGTGGCTCCAGCCTCCATCATAATGCATGTCTGCTGCTGTTGTTGTTGCTGGTGGACTGGAGCCACTACACTCATGAGTAGTCTCTCCAGTCTGGTGAGTGGGGGATGTGTAGCCACCCAACCACCTGTGGTGACCTGTTGCCTGTGGATATCAGATGCACGCTGACGGACATGTCTGATTAAATCACTGCAGTGATGTCGTACCTGCTCATATGTCCTATTATGCGTGCCTATGTCATTTACCCGACGGACAAGGTCTTGCCACAGTGCAGCCCTCTCCTGCTGATTCTGGCTGGTGCGGGAAAAGAGTATTGCATAATCCCGCAGCAGGCTCTGGTGTATCTCCTCATCCTCAGCTGTGGAGTAGGTAGGATTCCGCAGGTGGACCATGTACCTGAGAAAGAAAATAACCTGATATCAGCAATATATGTCAGCAGAATTTGGCACACATGCTACTTGACTGTTATGATACAACATATCTCACATATGTAGCATCTGTCTGTCTATTGGTGGATACACATGTAAATGGCCAGGTATTAGTGCTCAGCCAGCAACTGTGCAACAGTACCTGGCACACTCCATACGACATACTACCAAACCCCAGCAGTCAGAACACTGATTCAGGTCAAGAGCACCTCCTCACTCTGGGGGTTTGTATCTAGGTACTGTATGGCCTACATCATCAACTACTGTGAGCTGACCACACACTGATTGCCCTGGATATACATATCCCACCTCCACCACCAGCACAAACGACTATAGTGCATAACATTACAGATAAAAATGTTACACTTTGTAACAGTGACATGGTATCCTTTCAGCCCACTGGGCCAGTGGCAGATACAACCCACAATGCTGACCCCTACACAATTGCTTTCTACAGACATCTCCGAGAATGCATGGATCATGCAATCCCATATATGACCAAGACACTCTCCACAAAGGGACAGCATCCTGTCTGGTGGACCCCAGCCATAGACAGATTGTATTACAGAAGATGGAAGCTACTGCAAGACAGAGCATTATTCCATAAAGGGAGGGCATGTCTGAGCAGCACTAGTAAGGATCTATTTTCCATCATACAAACATCCATGGGCAACTTTGAGAGGGAAATCAAGAGGGACACTACAGATAACCAGAAGGCCTTCTTCAGTTATGTTAGCAACCTGGTCAGGATCCATCCTCTATGCCCATAGTTAGTACACAACAACATATTTCACTGACACCACAGATATTGACAACATTGTGGCAGACAGGTTCAGTGCAGGTGTCACCGCCCTCTCCCCAAAATAAGACATAGTTATCCCAGCTGACTGTAACCTCCCTGTCATCACAGATGACCAGGTGAAACCACCCTCAGGACAGCAGAATACACAACATGAATGGGACCTGATGGTATCACCAGTTGCATGCTACATAAACTCTGACAGGAGCTAAACACACATATAGAAGTGCTATGTAACACTAGCCTGACTACAGGATATGTACCTGTACACTGGCGCACAGCAGCAGTGGTTCCACTCCACGAAGGAGGCACCTCAACATACCAATACAATACAACACAATACATTACATTACAATACAATACTATACAATATGCTATTGCCCCTGGGACTACAGCAGCGTACTGTTCTGCTACCCTGACCATTGTGACACTTGTGGTGTGATGGTACCTGCTGCTGTCACACAGTTACACAGGGTGACTCATAGGGCATATTACCTATATGAATAACATTCAGCAGGGGTATGTGTGACATGTACTCATGGGGAGTCTTGCTTCTTAACATTGTGTGGTTTATTGCAGGGTATGTCTTATCTGTGGGAAGGAACTTTTACCTCCACATGTGCACTCTATTGCAGTGGCACGGACGACACACAGCAGACATTTAGGTTGTGGATGGTGTGAGGTGTTACTATGGTTGTTGGACATCTGTCATGGGTGTGACTTACATATGTAAATCCGGGAGTGGTAACCTCTATGTGGGTAGTATATGTGTACTCTGTGGTGTTGTCAGTCACTGTGCATTGGTAATGTGTTTGAGTGCATTGTCACAGTGTTGTACATGTCACTGTGTCCTTCTCCATATCTGTAGCTGTCATGTGAGGTCCATACCATGGCATCCATTATGTGGTGTGGAGGGGTACACCGACCTACATGTCCATAGCTGACACACCATGTCCGCTGACACATACCATGTGCAGGTATTCCAGGGATAGTGTGCCACTGTGAATATCATTGGGGCCACTATTGTACACATTTATGACCCTGTTCACCCCTGACACATGCTGTGGGGGCAGCCAATCACATATCTGGTGGTTACTGGTGTAGGTGATTTGTAATGTGGTATGGTACTCCGGTTTTGACACTGGTGTTCACTCCATGCCTTTGTCATCAGGCACCTGCTGCAATACAATCTGCACACATGTGCCTCATTCAGAATTTCTCTCTCTCTCTCTCTCTATACATATATATATATATATATATATATATATCTATATATGTATATATATCTATGTATATATATATATATATATAGATATATCTATGTATATATATATATATATATATATATATATATATATATATATATATGTCTGTATACATATACACATATATATATTGATGTAGATATATTGCTATAGATGTGGAGGGACACAGAGGGGGTGTGAGTGACAGAGGGTGGGACAGGCTGTGTTGCAGGTTGTCATATACAGTCATACCTGTAGATAGTCAGATCAGTCTGTCTATGTTTGTGTATCTACATATATCTATATCTGTATGTGTGCATTACATAGATATGTTTGTACAATATTCTATCTACATCTGTCTATGTATTCCTACATCTCTCTCTCTATGTATGTATACATATATGCATATCATATATATATATATATATATATATATATATATATATATATATATATATATATATATACACATACATATGTTGACATACATACATATCCATATGTTAGACAGGTATATCAACATGTTTGTCTACCATACTGTACACACACACTAACATACTGCTAAACATACATAACTGTGAAACCTACTTTGTACATGGCACTACAACTTACAATCAACCAACATTGATATGTGCACATAGATGCTCTCACATACAAATGTATGTACAGCCTTCACTGATAGTTGCTGTATGTCCCCTGCCTTTACACATCTTCATATACATATGGATACAGACCAATGACACATATGGAGGGTTCACAGTATGTAGACCTTTATAGTATTACTTTACATTACCTGTGTTTGTCACAGCTGCTTGTGTTGCCGTCTGGTTCTCTGTCCTGCTGCTCCACTTCCCAGTTGTCAGCTTTCAGGTGGCTGTTGCTGAACAATTTGTTTGTGTCTGCTTAATTGCAATTTTCTCTGTCTCTGTCTCTCTCTCTCTCTGTCTGTCTGTCTCTCACGTCCTTCTCAGGGTGCAATGAAAGTATTGCATGTGTGGACTGGGAGTACGGCATACTTTTGTAGGTATCTGCATATGCCCATCTGATGGCCTCTGCACCAATTGTTAGCCAGCATTTGCTAATTGCATGCAGCCAGTTGTGTACTGATTGCAGTTTTCACTGTGATTTCAGAACAGTGCTATAAAAAGGTATGTGAGATAGGCGTAGCCCTTTCAGATTTTAAGGGCAGGGACCATGCTGTTATGCTGTAGACAATGTTTTGTGAGTGTAAAGGTTGGTATCTCTCTCATATTTCCAGGTGTGTTGTAGATTAACATTCCTCCATTCATTTCTCCAGTTTCCTGTACTAACTGTGTATGTACACTGACACCTACAACTACTACTACTGTTAATGTGTGTGTGTGTGCTTTCCTTTCACTTTTGCTTGCACTTTGTTGCTAAGGCTTCAATAGTTGCCCTTTACAGTCACTACTTGTATGCCTGCTAGGTGTCTTGACTGTAGTGTGCTGCTGTAGCTTTCCTATTTTCCATGTACATTCACACCTTGGAATGCTTGCTATATCTGCTAGGGTGTTACAGCATGCAGTGTGGTCTGGCCATGGTGTGGGCCTTGACATCTATTAGGGTATTTGAGTATGCTGCTGAGCAGGCCCCAGAGACTTTCAGGTTCATCTGTTATGTGCCTCATGGAATGGTACATATCAGTGGGGTACACCCATTAAAATGTCTGGTATGCTGCAGTTGTGGCTGTGGGTTAGCATAAGCATATGTATTACTACACTTTCTCTGCCATGCAAGTGATGAATACTTTCAGGACTCCATAGTTACCATTGCATGTGTTACACCTTTCTGCCTACTGTTTGTACATTTCACATGGGGTCTGTGGGGCATCCCTGTAAGTCATTCACTGTTGCTATGTCTAGGCTCTTAACTATTCAAATATGGTGGTGTCAGACCCGTCATGTGTACAGATATTTGCAGGTTGGTCACATTTCTGCCTCATATTTTGGTCAATATCTCATGCACACCTTTTTCTGGCAAGTCACTCTGGGCTCAAGTCAGAATATGGTGACAAACATTCAAGTTTCAGACTGCATACCCTTCCAAACATCCCACAAAGTGCAGACCCTGTTACTCTCTGAACTGTCTGCGTTTGTTGTAACATTATTTGTAATGTGTCCCCGGTTTTGGGCCTTTGCTCCACATATTTTATTACTTGGTCCAGATGTGTTCCTGTAAGAGGTTGTGGGGTATGGGCAGTGCTTATCCTGCTGTGAGTATGTGTGTGGCTTGCAAGGTGCTATAGTGACATTATTACTACTAGCTTCCAACTAGCATGGCTGTTTCTGTTCACACACTACTATTGTAAATCCACTAGTTTGATAGTAATTCTAAATGGCATGTTTTGTGTACTACACATCTATATTCCCTTTACATTCATTCCTACTATTACATGATATATTTATTTTAGCACAATGTTCTTGTATAAGAGTCATGGCTTAGTGGTAAGTCATGTAGACTACTGTTTCCAAGGTCCTGGGTTTGGGACTCACAGTGGGATTTTATTTTGCTTTTGAACTGAGTACAGGACCTGTCAATCAAAGTGACTAAGGCACTTTTAAGCAGTTGTAACCGGGTTAAGCTGGTTTAGCAGAGCTCACTTGCGCACTGGTGAGTTAGCTCTGCGACACCAGCTTACAACGCTTAAAGCGATGCTTACTCTCTTCTTGACACCAGCTATTTTCTTTGAAAGAAAAAAAATGGGGAGACAGGAAAGTGGTGAAAAAGGGGTCACAAAGAGGGTAAGACAGTAGGGAAACACGCTTGGGATGTGCAGGAGGGATGTAGGTAAGGCCCATAGCTGCCCATTTCTTCATCAGCAACAGCTGTGCATATGTATGTAATTTGGTGTGACATTTGAAACCTTCCACCCCTGAGAGAGGTGTCAGGACAACAATAATACTTGTTGTACATCCAATTGTAATTGATAGGTTCTATGTCCAGTAGACATGTGTGCGGAATGGGCAGCTATGTATGGAACGTAATTTTTTTGTGGGTACAGAGTGCCCTTTTTTTCAGGTGAGAGTGGTATGTCAGGTGAAAGAAGTCAGTACAGCTGGGGAGGTAGGTTGGGTAGGTAAACAGACAAAACAAACAAAGGCATACAGAGCGGTGTATGACACATGTGGGGGTTACGAATTGGCGGGATGGAGGTTTGGATATCCAGAGCCCATGAGCCCACAGATGGCAACAGTGGAACTGATATCCCCACCCATAGGCAGTTGCCACTGTTCCTTCACTGCCCAGGACAGGGCTGTGCTGGGGGCTGTGTAGGCGGGGCAACAGGCATGCCCGTTAGTTGTGCCACCCGTGCCTCGAGCTGGCATAGGGGCTCGAGAACATAGTCCCGAATCTCCGCACCACAGTCCGGATGCTATGGAGGGTGAGTGGTGGTTCTCCTCCGGCCACACTTGCAGAGGGGGCGAGCCCCATCCTGCAGCGCTTCCACCCGCAGGTGGCACAGGACGGAGGGTCGGACTTCGGCACTAGTGCCAGGTGCACTCGCCAGCTGAGGTGGGAGAGGTGGGTCCGCTGGAACCCGCCTTCCCTGTAGATCCTATGTTTTGCATTATGTCATGACAGTTTGGGTTAGTGACATATAATACCATTCACAATTAGTTGTAACAGCATGCATTAGTATTCCCATTAACCAAACACCCAGATATTCACACCATTGAACAGCGAGCATAACACATGCATAATTTGAACAGAAATACACAGTCCAACAACATGCAGGTTAATTGATGGCAACCGGCCATCAGGTGTGGATGTATGAACAGGGCAGATGCATCAACTGACATGCAAATATATATGACCCAACAGGACAAAATGTCCAGGGGTGTTAATTGTGATTGCACATACCATTTTCACGTGGAATGGGTTATATGAGGGTTATAGGGTGGGGTGAAGAAAGTAATATTAACACCTTGAATAACAATACATATGCTGTACATTTCTAATAGCTACAGTTATATACACACTACTGTTCTAACTACAGTTTCCTATATGATAACTATTTCAACTTGGTGATAGGACTGTTACTGCAACATCAATATACATTTTATGGTTCTTCATACACATTCATATCTAGCTTTGTTCAGCTACATCATCCTGCTACATTTGCTTTATATGGCTGTAGACAAGTGTGGATGTTTGGTATATCAGACAATCATCCTATCTGCATATTGCAGACTGAGAGCAACATATCAGATTTTGGGATACACATTCCAGATGCAGCAACACTTTGAACAGATTTTGCTGTTTGGTTTTGAATCTCACATGCATTTTATTCTGTCTTGACTGGCCCGGGGTTTTTTTACTT
>NC_056726.1:969574917-969608405 GCF_019279795.1 Protopterus annectens | reverse complement strand
CCAAAGTGTTTAGAAAATCCTGCTATGTGGCCCACCTAATCACAAAAGGGTTCGCATCTAGATCAAAAGAGGTCATTTTTTCCCTCTACTCATCACTCATCAGACCCATCATAGAGTACAATGCCCCATTTGGGATGTACCTTACAAGACACCTGCATCAGCTGGAAAGACCACAGAGGTTTATTAGGGGTTTAGTTTCTTAAAGAGGATTACTGGCCTCAAACAGATGCCCTACACTGACCATCTAAAAAATCTCCAGCTTTACTCCATAGCATATTGCCTACTCTGAGGTGATCTCTGCCTAACATATAAAGCTATATCAAACCCAGAGCTGTTGGACATGCTACACCTAAAGAAATCCCAATCCCTCTGAACTACACGGTCTAGGGACCTAAACCTTGTCACCACAATAAGCAGGACATGCTGGAGTGATAGATTCCTGTCCCAGAGACTTCCCATACTCTGGAACAGGCTACCCATCTATGTCAAGCAAAGTTCTTCATTAGCACTCTTCAAGAAAAATCTTGATGAGTGGATGGAAGATAAGAAATACACCCTGGGGATCACTTCTGTGTCTCTGCTCGACAGTGGCACAGGAAAATAACTTTCCTGGGTGGTGTAAGCCTGGGAACCTTGTTGGCTAGGCTTACATAGGCCCTCGGGCCGATAGCCTAGTACCTACCTCTGAACCTATGAAGTACCTCACCAAGAGGATCACTGGCCTGAAACAGATGCCCTATGCTGCTCGACTGAAGAAACTCCAGCTGTACTCGGTTGCATACTGCCTACTCAGAGGTGATCTTTGCCTGACATAGAAGGCCATTTCCAACCCAGAGTTGATGGACATGATCCACCTAAAGAAAACCTTAGCCCCTAGAGCCACACACTCTAGGGATCTAAACCTCATCACAACAATAAATAGCACATGCTGGAGGGATAGATTCCTGTCCCAGAGACTTCCCATGCCTTGGAACAAAATTCCAATATACATTAGGCAGAGCTCCTCCCTAACACTCTTCAAGAAAAACCTTGACGAGTGAATGGGAAACAGAAAATTTGCCCCGGGGATCACTTCAGTGGCTCTGCTGGACAGTGGCACAGGGAACTAATCTAAGGGAGTGGTGAAAGAAAACACATTATGGCTAGGCTTATAAATGCCTTCGGGCAGATAGCCTTGTACCTACCTATGAACCTATGAACATATATATATATATATATATATATATATATATATATATATATATATATACACACACACACACACACACACACACACACACACACACACACTAGTTAACTTTAGATTTTTGTGCTTGGTGTGAATGGGTGCATATGCATTTACAATTGCTATTCATGTTTTTTTTCATACTATACTTCAATAGGTTTTTATATTATTTTATCTAGAATTTTCTTTTAATATGATAGGCAACCATGCCCCTACTTTAAGATACAGTTTCTAAGTTTTTGCTTGGTGGAAACTAGATCTTGGGTGGAATTTAATAAACCCTATATGGATCAATTCTCCCTGTAGGAATAGTATAGTGGACTGAACACAGAACATGGCCGCTGAGCAATACAGGAAACAGGGCTAGGGACATGCACGAGGATGTGGATACTGTGCAGAGATGGAGGTCTATGTGGAATGAAAGCCACCTCATAAGCTGGTGAAAGCCATTCACATGAGGTGAATTTGCAATTCAGCAAGCAGAAAGGCACCCGTGTAGGTGCTGTGGCAGCATAAGAAATCTACGCAGTTACAAACTGTGTACTGGAGAATAAATTTTAAATAGGGTCTGTAAAAGACCAAAAAAAAAGGATGTATAATGCACAGTAGGCATGCAAATGGCCAAAATTATGGCCAGTGAGTTATAAAAAGCAATGCAAATTATGAAAAATATGTTTTTTAATACATATTTTACATTTAAGTGGCACGCAGTGATGTGCAAACATTCCATTTTGTAAAAAAAAAAATAAAAACTGTGAAATATAAAATTTACACATATGCATAAGTATTGCATTATACTGCCCAGCATGCAGAGTCATACAATGGCAGGTTACAGTGGTTGCTAATGAAATAGGCCCTGGTGTAGTGCGGTATCCAGAGTATATGACATTAGGAGTATGTAAATAAGCCAGGGTTATTGAATAGCAAAAAGGGCCATTGTGTCCATAGGTACTAACCATGGTAGGGCTAGAACTGTGTTGGTGTAGGCAGAAAAAATAGCTCACATCAAAAGGGGGTGTATCATGGCATGTTTAAGCTGACTGGAGCTTAGCTGTGCCTGTTTGTGCTCAGCTAAGCACAGCTAAGCAGGAGGGGATGTCTGAAGCTGCCAAGCTATGCTTAGCCCCATGGCACGTGTTTTAGCTAGTAAAAGAAAAGCTAAGCATGCCTGTGTACAGGGGAGGGTCCAAACTGCTGAGCAATGTTTACACTAGCGTCACAGGTTTGTGCAATGTGCTGCAGAGTTTAGCACTGGAAGAAATTAAAAAAATAAATAAATAAAAGGAAATAGCTTGGGAAAGCCACTCAATTGTAAATGACTGATGAGCCCTGTTCAACAGACACTGGCCTATTCAAATCCACAATGATATACCTATTAGGTGGAATGCAGCATAATGAGGCAATCATACAGCCTGCAACTGCAGTACACCAATATAAAGTACGCATATACCCAACAATCTGACTTTCCTACATACTCTGCATACCTGGGAATTTTAAGTGACAAAATGATAGGGGATGCTACTGCTCTGCTACATCTGTGTGTGCTAGAGGCTGAGATCAGTGATGATGCTGATGTTGACAATGGACCCAGAATGATAAAGAGAAGAGTGTTCAGGCCCAGGGTAACCTTTCTGGGGCTACATGAGCTCGAGATAGTAGAGTGCTACAGTGTGGACAGGGACATACTACAGGAACTCACTGAGCTCTGCCGCCCTCACCTCAGACCCAGATCTAACAGAGGGGAACCCATCCCAGTGGAAACAAAGGTATGTGTAGCCTTAAGAATACTAGCTACAGGTACTTTCCAAAGACCTGCTGGGGACATGATGGGGGTCTCACAGGCATCCGCATCCAGGGCACTCCACCAGTTCCTTGATATAATGCTAACACATGCCAGTGGAGCACATTTATTTACCCCACACCCCTAAGAAGAAGACCATCAATATGCATCTCTTCCACCATGTAGCCTACTACCAAGAGGTACTGGGTGCCATAGACTGCACTCATGTGCACATCAAAGCACCACCTGGTGAGGAGAGTAGAGTCTACATCAACTGCCAGGCCATGTGCAATGTCCAGGGCATTATCATGAATGTGTGTGCTGGCAGCCCTGGCAGTTATCACAACTCCCACATATGGCATGCATCAGACCTGTACTAGACATTTGCCAGGGGGGACATCCCATATGGCTATCTACTGGGGGATGCTGGCTCTGCACTGGAACCATGGAAGATGAGACCCATCAGAAATGCACACACACCAACTGAAGAATTACATAATGAGGTACACGCACAAACTAGGAACATAAGCATGTGTTTGGGCTACTCAAGTCATGGTTCTGCTGCCTTGACATATCCTGTGGAGCCCTGCAGTACTCTCCAGCCACATGTGCAAACATGTTCCTAGTATGTGCCATGCTACTCAATATGATCCTGCGGAAACAGCTGCAGTAGGAACATCACAGGGAAGGGACACACAGCCCCCCACCACTGCCAAGGTGTCCACAGGCACAGGGGGACTTGGAGGAGGACCCCCTGAGCCAGTCCCTGTAGGCAGATGTAGGCATGCCCAGTACACAGTCACCTTAGCAAATAGGCAATGCATAGCACATGCACTGACAACTTAGTGATGCAGGGACTGACACTTCTCTCCAACTCCCATATATAGTAAAAAGGATGCCAGCCACACCACACTACCTGTACCAACCATGTATAGGCTGTGTACTGTATGCAGCCAACACAGTCAGCCCTGAAGCACTGTCCTCTCAACTGCTGCAGGCACAAGGTAAGTCACTCTTCTTAAGAACAAATGAATGGGGTAGTAGACTGTGGTAGCATATGTATGGTATTGATGCATGTATGGACTCTCTGCCAAGTACTGGCTGCCCCAGAATATGCAGTAGGCCCCAAGCCAGCAAAACCCACTGCACTGTGTGAGGGAATTACAAACAGTGGGGTCATAGGACAGATGCATGGATGTCAGTGTTAGAGACCCCTACCTCCAACCTCTTAAAGCAGGAAATCTCTACAAAGCCATAAAGAAAAGTTGGGCAAAGGCCCAAAAAGAGGGACATTTGTTAAATATTGCACTTACAAACTTAGAAAGTGGATAAAATAACAGGCTTTGCATTAGCATGAATTTTCTGCAGAGTATGAAGTCTGAAACTCAAATGTCTGTCATTATTTTATAAATGCAGTTTGCAATGATTTTCTAGTAATTTGGCAAACAACACAATTTTATAAAAAAAGGGACCAAAACTATGAGGCAAACATCTGGATATTCTGTGAAAATCTGCACAGTTGAGAGGTATGGTCCATTACCCCAACATACCTGTGTTCCCATACAACTGCAAGAACATATATGTTTGTAAGGTAATAGCAGCAGACCACACATTCCCAGAACTGTCCCAATCAACTTGCTAACGTGTTACATTTCCACAATATGCTGGTGTCAATGTGCTATCTATGGGTTTGTGGTTAATAGTGTCAGGACATACCCTGCACTGTCTGCTAGCTGTCATGGCTTAGTTGGCTAGGTACATTACTGTGGTTGTTAGAATCCATGGTTCAAGACTGGCTGCGCCTTCTATTTTGCATGTTAGCCACACCTATGGTAGGAGTTCTACAGACTGTCCAGATGTCAGTATTTGTTACTGCAGGAAAGCTGGATAAAGGCAGAGACAGAGACAATGGAGGGACAGGAGGCACAGATATGGCAGTACACAGCTCTGAGTAACCCAGATGATGCCTAGTAGAACAGCAGTTTATGACAAGTCAGTGTAGTGCCAGGATATAAAGGCTGCCACATAACTGTGTCAGTACTGACAACAGGTCAGATGGCACCATCCATACCTACAGATGAGAGGGTTTTGCAGAATGTCCACATGTATGCCTCATATATTTGTTCCATTTGTCATGACATCTCAGATGCTCAGATAAGAGCCGCCCTCTCCAAAGCAAAAAACACAGCATCAATGGGACCAGACGGTGCCCTGGGCTGCGTCCTACATGAACTCCAAGAAGAGCTAAACCCAAACATAAAATTACTGTTCAATCTCAGCCTTACTACAGGATATGTACCCAAAGAGTGGTGTACAGCAACTGTGGTCCCTCTTCACAAAGGTGGTGTCTCAATGGATCCTGGAAACTTTCGCCCCATAAGACTGACTAGCTTGGTCTGCAAAGCTATGGAAAGGATCATCATGGACCTCATAAATAAAGATATTGGGGACCTACAGACACTGGATCCTACCCAGTTTGGCTTTTTTAGGGGCAGATCCTGCCTCTTAAACCTGGTTGATTTCTTCGAAACAGTCACCAAGGCCATTGGTGAGGGGAAGGTGGTCCACACAGCCTACCTGGACCTCGCAAAAGCCTTCGATACAATACCCCACTCAGGCATTATAGATAAGTTCACCAGCTTAAATATAAACCCCTATGTCACTAGATGGGTTGCAAACTGGCTCAAGGACAGAACCCACATGGTTAGAATTGCTGGAGCCATGTCAGACTTCAAACCAGTTAGAAGTGGCATCCCACAAGGCTCAGTCCTGGGACCACACTTGTTTGGTATATATTTCTCGGAGGTACAGACAACACGGAAGGACTGTGGCTGACCAAGTTCACAGATGACTGCAAACTGGGCACCATAATCGACTCTCCAGTCGACACAAGCATCCTCAAAAGGGCCTCATAGAAACAGACAACTGGTGCCAGAGCCATGGCCTCAAGCTAAACGCCAAAAAGTGTATAGTCATCCCCTTTGGCAAAAACAAAGTGCCCACAAATTACCACATAGGTGGTAATCCATTAAGTACCAGAGAAGTAATTAGGGACCTGGGGGCCCAAGTTGATAGCAATCTCTCATTTGACAACCATGCGGCCAAAGTGGTTAGAAAAACATTTTATGTAGCCCACCTAATCATGAAGGGATTCACATCTAGATCAGGGGAGGTCATCGTGCCTCTTTACTCATCCCTCATCAGGCCCATAATTGAGTACAATGCCCCTTTTGGGATGTCCCTTACCAGACACCTGCAGCAACTAGAAAGACCCCAAAAGTACCTCACCAAGAGGATCAAAGGGCTCAAACAGATGCCATATGCTGCCCGGTTAAAGAAACTCCAGCTCTACTCAGTGGCATACCGCTTGTTCAGAGGGGATCTATGCCTGATGTATAAAGCCATGTCCAACCCGGAATTAATGGACATGCTGCACCTCAGAAAATTCAAATCCCATCGAGCTACACACTCAAGAGACTTGAACCTCAGCACTGAAATAAATAGGACATGCTGGAGGGACAGATTCCTAACTTAGAGGCTCCCTTCACTCTGGAATAAAATCCCAGTCCAGGTTAGGCAGAGTCTCTCATTGACTCTCTTCAAGAGGAATCTTGATGAGTGGATGGGAGATTGTAGGTTTACCCCGGGTATCACTTCTGTGTCAGTGTTAGACAGAGGCACAGTATACTAACCTCAGAAATGGGCATAGCAAAATTAATTTAAAATGGGTGGCGAAAGCCAAACACATTCTGGCTAGGCTTATAAATGCCCTAGGGCAGATAGCCTAGTATGAACCTATGAACCTATGAACCTATGATATTGCATTTGTTGGGCAAACTATTGGCAAACCAAAAAAGGTTGATGTGAAAACATAATTGTGATGCAGACTTCATACCCGTATGAAATTGCAAGCTAATATGAAACCAGTTTACCAACTGTTTTATGTTTGTAAGAGCAATATTAAGTTCCTCTCCCCATGTTTGGGCTTGTGTCCTACTGTTATATATGGCCCTGTCCACATGTCTGGCTGTAAGAGTTTGAGAGGTATGGCCAACATGTAGCATTATAATAACAGTGCAACACAAACCATCTCAGGACTGCAGCAGATGTATGCGGCACAATGCTGGACAACCTGCAAAACAGGTACAGTCAGAGGTGTGAAGTCTGTAACCCTGTATGTGGTGTTATATCTTCTTTCCCAGCCATGCCATAACTACAACTACATAGAGCAGTAACTGCAGAGAAAGCCTGGAACTGCAGCAGAGCAAGACAAAAGCCCACATATAAGGGGAAAGATGAACCACTGGCCAGACAAATGTAGAATGTGCAGACTACAACAATTTATGCAGTAGCACGGGTTCCCTGCAGTGCATGGAGTCAGTAGCCAAATGTCTGTCAGGGGTTCCTCACATTAATCTACATAGATCTGCCACTGACATACCAGGAAATCACAGTGCTATGTAAAATGTACCACACATATTATGCAAAACTCTGCTCAGTACAATACACTCTGTACCCACCCTACATATTATTCAGTTAATAAGGATAGCACACAGCCAGGAGATCCTCAGCCAGTATATCAGTGAGGTACTGGACTGTTTAAACAGGTTCATCAGCAAAATCATGGAACAGAGTACAGGTAGGTCTGGCCTGGAGTCCCAATGTTAGTATTAATGGTCATACTGGGCAAGCTCCTACACTTAGCTAATTTCAGCCCATGTCTGACCCCACATCTGACTATAGAACTGTGATGTCCATAGATGCCTGTGCATACAGACAGCTATGTACACCTTAACTGTCTCTCCCCTCCCCCATCAGACATGATTACCCTCATTTATCCTCATGTGTCACATATATGATAAATCTGGATCTGTTTAGTGGGTTATACATACATATATATAGATGACATATACAAATATTTCATTTATAGAGAGGCAGGCACAGAGACAGAGAGAGAGAGACCCTGAAAGGCATAGAGTGATGCAGTGCTGCAGCCACTCATACACAAATAGTAACCGGTGGCACGTGCAAATAGTATGGTGAGCTCTATTGTGTAATAGTAGTTAGGTAGAGGTTGTAATTTCACATCACCTGCCTTTTGTGTGTGCGTGTGTTTGTTTCTGTATCTATTACACATACAGCAGATTACACACACCCAACAGGCCTATATCTGTGTAATGGTCACCCATTTTATGGCCCTGTGACTAGTGTCCTCCACAACAGTGGCCTACCTGTCAGTAGCTACTGATGTCATCCACCCCAACAGCAGTGTCAGACACTCTCCAAATGCATAAGCTCTGTGGCATGTGATAACTCCATAGTGCAATAGTGTAGATAGTTAGGTAGTGGGTCTAATCCCAACAATGGCAACTCAGTGTGTGTGTGTTTAAGTATATCCCCTTATGGCTATGTGTATTTGCTGCCTGTGTGTGTGCAATGCCAACACATTTTAAGGCCTGTTAACCCCCCATTCCAGTACTGTACAGGGCCTGTTGATGTCTTCCACCTTAGATACACAGTTAGACACTCTCCAGGCATGTAAGCTCCATTGCACATGCGATAAGTACATAGGAATGTACTACATGCAACTAGATAGGTAGAGGTTCTAATCATAATACTGGCAACTGTGTAAGTGTGTATTTGTGTGTAAATCATTTCAGCTGTTGCAGTGTCTATGTCCTGTGTGTGTTGGTTATACCATTTTGAGGCCTGTTCCATCCTGTTAACCCCCCACTGCACTACTTTACAGAGCCTGTTGATTCATCCACCTTAGATGCACCCTTGGACAATATCAATGCATATAAGCTCAGTGGCACTAACGATAAGTACATAGCACTGTAGTATGTACAACTGGAGAGGTAGAGGTTCTAGTCTCAAAACTAGCAGCTATGTATGTGTCTGTGTATGCATATCCCCTGTAGCAGTGTGGCTGGTGTGTGTGTGTGTGTGTGTGTGTGTGTGTGTGTGTGTGTGTGTGTGTGTGTGTGTGTGTGTGTGTGTGTGTGTGTGTGTGTGTGTGTGTGTGTGTGTGTGTGTGTGTGTGTGTGCGTGTGTGCGCGCTCGCAATGGTTATACCATTTTGTGGGCCTGTTCCATCCTGTTAACCTCCCCCATTGGCAACCTATTAGGGACCTACTGATGTCATTCACCTTAGAAGCAGAGTTAAACATTTTCTAATGCAATAACACTGTGGCGCATTCAATATGTACGTTGGTCTACAGTTTACATAACTAGATAGGTAGGAGTTCTAATCTCAAATGTAACAATGCTGTGAGTGTATGTGTGTTTAAATGCATGTCCCCCTGCAGCAGTGTGTGTGTGTGTGTGTGTGTGTGTGTGTGTGTGTGTGTGTGTGTGTGTGTGTGTGTGTGTGTGTGTGTGTGTGTGTGTGTGTGTAATGTAGCATCTCTGTGAGTGCATGTGCGTTTGAATGCATATCCCCCTGCAGCAGTGTGTGTCAGTTATTCCATTTTAAGGGCCTGTGCAAGCCTGTTAACTCCCCACTGGCAATCCTTACAGAACCTGCAAATGTCATCCACCTGAATAGTAGTGGCAGAAACTTCAAAAACATATAAGCTCCATGGCACATGTGATATGTATATAACTCTATTGTATGTAAAACTAGGCAGGTAGGAGTTCTACAGTCAACAAGGGCAGTTCATGACTAGGTGTGTGTATATGTATGTATATCCCCTTGCAGCAGTGTGACTGTGTTAGGGCGACCACCATACGTTTCAACACCTTCTAGCAAGACATGTGGAAAAACCCATGCAGAAAAGTGGGACAAAGATCAAAAATGAGGATCAGTCTTTAAATATTACTCTTACAAACATGCATTAGCATGCATTTTCTGAAGGATATGAAATCTGAAATGAAAATATCTGTCATTATTGTCTAATGTCACTCTTTAATCATGTGCCACTAATTTGCCAGAATACCACAAAGTTATGACAGACAGATCTAAAATATGTGGCAAACATCAGAACATTCTGCAGAAATCTATACAGGTGAGACGTATGGCCGCCATCTGTCCCACCCTGAAGGTTGCAGTCCATGTTTGGCCAGGTGTGACCTGTGAAAATAACTCAAACAATACAGATGTCCAAGCGTGTAAGACAAAAAAACTTTTCCTAAAGTTGTGTAATAGTTACATAATGCAGTTATGTAACATCATAAACAACTTAATGCAATGTGACATAGCATAAGCTATGGAAATGTGACACAGAGGAGCTGTCATACTGAAAAAACAATAGAACTCCTGTCTGTTTGACTTGCTGTGGGTATGGTTTGTCCTGTTAACTCTCATGATACTACAAGAACTGTCCTACATTGTACATTTGATAAGGTGGCAACCCTACTCTGTGTTGCCCTTGTGAGTGTGCAATATGTAGACATGTGGAGTCCCTGTCAGTAGCTAATGTCCCCAATAACCCACATGTATCTAGGCATGAATGCTAACTGCCACCTCCCACATTTGTATGTACTGCCTAAGGCTGTGGCAACTGTAAGTAATGTGCTGTCTGTCATTGACCCACCAACTGATGTTAAATCACTGCAACAGGGTCATACATTGGGTATGGAATGGTTCCAATGTCCTGGTGTCAACCTGAATGCAGAAACAGAACCATAATACCATATGGCAAGGACATGGCCCCACTATTTCCCACATCAATGGCAAGCCCATAAACACACAACCTGCACTGAGAGAAATGGGTAGTCAGGTTGATAACAGCATTGCATTCAGCCATCAAGTAGTGGCAGTGGTCAAAAAAGGCTTGTATGTTGTTCATCACCTAGGTGAAGGGAGTGCATCCAGACTAAAGTTGGATATTACCTCCATACAGTCTTCAGTCAGTACAACAATAATTTAGTACTATGGCCTGCTTGGTATGTACATATCCAGACATCTGCAGCAACTGAAAAGGGCATAGTAATACCCACAAAGTTAATCCATGGCCTCCAACACCTGTACTATGCAGACAGCCTCGAGTCAGTACTGGCCCATTCAGTATTGGACAGGTTGTCCACATGTGGGCTATGGCACACCTAGATGGCAATGTTATGCCCAGCCCTTCAACAGTTGGCCCATATATGTGAGTCTAACTCTTCACACATTACCAGCAGGACAGGCCTGAATCTGATATGTGACATCAACAAAACCTGCTGGAGAGACAGCTTTGCCTCCCAAAGACTGCCTTGTTGCAGGAATGCACTTCCCAGAGATGGCAGAGTACCATCCAGACCCTCATCTAGTGTAGCCATGATGAGTGGATGGGAAACCACAAATCTGTCCCAGGAGTTGCACCTGTGTCCTTCACTGACAGGGGCAACAAGTGGTGATAGATTATTTTTTTTTTGGGATAAAGTAATGTCTAGGCTTGTGAGGGACCCAGGTTCATTACTGTAGTTACCTTCTATGATCCTATGAACCTGTTATCCTACAGAACTCCCAGGTGACATGTATCAAGAGTAGCATGCTGTGTCAAGGGGTATGCATGCAAGCTTATGATGTCCACCCCCATTTGTCCCTTACACACTGTTTTACACATATGCACCTAGGTAACCATGCACATATACAGCTGTATCTCACCAATGTCACATTTCTGCATTGCCACTATGCCATCCTGAGCTGTATTGGCAGCAAGTCCCCATGATGTACACACACAAACAGCTGCAACAGAAACAGAATAAGGTCTAGGAGTCAGTCACTCAGTAATACTAACAGCAATACATCATCATAGCACAATGGTACATACACTTTCATGTGTACGCATGACAGTTGCCAGCAGACAGAACCTTACAGTGCATAACACTACTGCATTATAAACTACCATTAACTGTACTATATTTACCCTGTGCATCAGACACATATAAGCATGTTCATGTACCAATGGTATGGATGACAAGGATGTGGCACAGATATTATCACATGCACAGGGTGTAGTGTGGGGTTGGCAAAAGTCTGTGCTGTGCCACACAGTTGACATTGTGTGTGTGTGTGTGTGTGTCTGGCTGGGTGCTTGTCAGCTGGGCCATGGAGAGTAGCTGTGTGTGTCTGGTGGTGACCTGTATGTGACATTGATGTGTGAGTGTGTGCACATACACAGTCAAGCCATGTGCCAGCCCTACATGAGGGTATGTTGGACAGATGTAGAACATACATGGCAGAATGGACAGTTCACATTCTCTGGCCACAAACATGGTAACTGGTTGTGCCAGGAGTGGCATTGACACCACCATGCCCAGGGCCAGATGCGCTACTACTTGCTGATGGTGGCTGGTGTCTGATGGGTCTGTGTCTCTCATGGGACAACCCAGGACCATGTGCACATGGCCTGCCATGTTGTGGTGTGGACAGCACCCCCCCATCAGTAGTGCTGGTGGTACTGCCACTATGGGAACGTGAATGTGCATGGCCAAGTGAGTTATCAGCTGATGTTGCTGCTGACATATGTCTACGTGTCCAACGCCCTACTCCCACCAAATTTTCAAGCACAGGCATTCCATGGTTAAGGACCGACAATGTCTCACCCCACCATCTATCCACTACATCAGTGAAATGATGTAAGGTATCACCAATTCTGTGGATGGAGTCATGCATGCCAAGCAGTGTGGCATCCATGATCCTTGGCATTCAGCTGGTGTACCGTTCACAACTTGCCTGTGCCTCCATGATGGACCAAAATATGAATTGGGTGACACATGCTGTGACACCATTGATAGGTCCTGGATAGGCGGCAGTCCTTCAAGCACCCCTGTCTATCTGCCTATGTGGGATCTCGCCAGCTTTCTGGCTATGGCTACTGTCTACAGTCACAGATGCCATAGTCACCACACTCTCTTGTTTAATATCATCACCCTCTGACTGTTCAATATCTGTGGCTTCTGGGGACTTGGTATGTGTGGGCACTCTGACTGCATGCAGGGACATTGGGGGAGGAAGTGGAATGTCAACCAATGGGACAGATCCAGCCCCCAACAACCCCAACTCTGCCTCACTATAGCCACCATTATCATCAGAGTCCAATGAGACACTGACATCATGTTGTGAGGAGGACACCTTCTAACCCCCATGGTTACCTGTGAGGGGAAGACAACATGACTACATTGAGTCCTGCACTATAATGTTTGCTGATCCACACACACACACACACACACACACACACACACACACACACACACACACACACACACATATACACATCTTCTACCTCTCAAATAATCAGGGACATATTTCAACAGAATCAGGGAAAAACCCAGAAAAAAATCAGAGACAATCAGGGACATTTGTAAAATATTAATACTATTAATTTGAGACATTGGCAGAATAAAAGAATGTTAATTACCATACATTTTGTGAAATAAAATAAATCTATAACTCTTACTTACTGCCATTATTTATTGAGTATAATTCACCACCTTTCCTCCAAGAGTCACCAGCTTTAGGTGGTATTAAGAGGGACAGAGCTAAATTTTGGAGACAAAATTAGGAACTTCCCTGAGGTATGACACATACAAGTGAGGTGCCACAAATGCATTATACAGATCACACGTTATGACTGATGCCATGCACAACACAAAAGCAGACCACAACAGACACACACAAGACAGGCCCTTAACAACATGCAGTGCAGCTATGTCCAATTAATGATGCTACTACTATACACCTGTGAGATAAGTGACATAGTGTATGTGATGGACCTTTACCTAAAACACAGTGCACCTGTTTCCACAATAGTAATGAACCACTTAATAGCAGACTGCCTACACCTTCACAAAAATATGTGCTAATATGTTACAGCTCCTGCAAATATGTTATGTGATTGCAGATGTAATTCACTGCAGTGGACCCCACCCTAAGTGAACATGCAAACATTGCAAAATGGTTAAGTTTAACAGTTGTGTTGACAGCAAACTGGCAGTCACTAACATGCCTAAGGTATAGCTGAGCCATAACAAAACAGTGTCACAATCATGGGCTACAGCATAATGGACTCTGGCCACACCAGAGGTACCTATGGATTTGTGTAGGGGAGGTATTATCAGCAGACACAAATGTTGCATTGGTACAGGATAACACCTGCATATATCAACATGCACAGTACAAACTGTGATACTACCCACATTGCTGACATTCACAATATGTATGCACACATATGCATTACAACCCCCCCCCCACAAATGCAGACTGACCTGACATATGTGTACAGGTATGCAAAGGCCGCCAGCATGAATGCTAAAGTATTAATGTGATGACAACTGGATGATTACCTGGACACACCTCGGCTGTGGAAGCTGTGCCACCCACCTCCATGATATATGGTGTTATTGACTCTTGTGAGCAGGAGGCTGAACCCAGATTTGCCAGGAACTCCTCTGTGGCCAAGAGTGGTTGTTGTGTAGTAGGCCCTCCACTGGTGCCAGCACGGTCCCTTGCCAAAGCTGCAGCCCTTTGCCATGCATGATGTATCAGATCTGTGGCCCGGTGTTGGACCTGCTTATAGCTCCTGTCATTCTAGCCCACATGATTAACCAATGCCACAAGGTCTGCCCATCGTGCAGTGCATTCTTGGTGGTTATGGTGACTCCTTGACAACAGCACCTGGTGATGGAGTCTCAGGGCATCAATTATGGTGGCATCTCAGCTTCTGAGAAATGTGGGATCCTCCGGTGGTACATTCCAGAGGGATAGATTCATCAGAAAAGACTCCTGTGGAATAGGAATAAAATATGTATGGTATAGAGCACTCGCACACCTTGTTCAAGAGAGAGAAAGACCAATGGATGGGAGATGATTGAAGACCACAGATAGATTACCTCCAGTGTCCTCACTGCTCAGCAGATAGACAAAAAAATAAATAATGTCCCCATACTAAATAGGGGTGGCGTAAGCCACAAAACTATGGGCTAGGCTTGTAAATGCCCTCGGGCAGATAGCCTAGTATGAACCTATGAACCTATGAACCACCTGAAAGACATGATGAGAGGAACCCCTCACAGGACCACATACATTTCTCACCATTATGTACACACACTGCACATTCACATTTGCAACCACTATCTACCACTAACTCACAGATCATACCCCACCATCTATCATCACAGTATGCATGTGGGGGTCTATATTAGAACCACGAAAGCCTGTTTAAATGAATACATAAATGCTGACACATATTGCGTGAACTGCGAGTACACCAAATGTCCGAAAACACGAAATTCAAAATCTCGAACCGGCATAGTTGGCCAACCCCACCGCTCGCTACATACTACCCACCCAAACAAAATAAATAAACCACATATATACACTAAGCCAAACCCTACTTCTAACCCTAAACTAAACCTTACATACATTACTATCTATGCACTTACCTTAACCCACAGCCTATCCCTAAGGTCCAAAACTATTGCACACTTACCTTCCAGAGCTATACTGCAGAAGGGCCAACTATGCCAATTCGAGATTTTGAATTTTGCAGTTTCGGGTGTTCTGTGTACTCGTGGTTCACGCACTATGTGTCAACGTTTACGTATTCACTTAAATGGGCTTTCATGGTTCTAATGTAGACCCATATGTGGCTATCAGCAACATAGTGGCAATATATCATGCATTGCTCTCCTGAACTTGATGTTTCCTGTACTTGCATGTCCTATAAGGTGTTCAAATGCATTGCCATGTTATAGCTCTTACTGCTTGTTCATAGCCTGTCCACATTGTATGCAGTGGTGTCAGCCTCCTGCTGTTGTATTAAGCCCCTGGGCTGTAGGACCACCCCATTGGTCTCTCTGGCCTTCCTCCCACAGATTCTGGACTATATGGCTGGACAATATCCTTCAGATTTCCCTGCCAGTCCTGTTGACATGGGCATCCTAGCACAGTGTAACACCTTCCTCACATACACAGCTGAACAGCCATCTACAAACATCAGCAAGGAACACACTATGTGAGAAATGCAATGACATTAGGAACCTACAGTCCATGCTCTCTCCTTGTCAAGCACACATATCTGTCCCTGAACAGGTTGTGAACACAATCAGTACACCTCACACACCACCCACACTTACACAACACACACACACATACACATACACAGAGGTCCCCAACATACACATCCAGAAACTAAGGAGACCTCCAAGGCACAGCCACACATGAATGTCACAGCCCTACACAGTACATACCACATATGGCCACACACTTGTGTCCCACAGCCATAGGAGACTCCATTGTAAGACACACTGATGTGCCTCTCTCCTGGCTGTATATGTGGATGGTCAGTTACTTGTGTGTCAGGTGACAGAATCTGCCATATCCCATATGCACTGCTGTCTCTCACTAACAGATACTGTCATGAGTCTATCACAGTCCATGTTGGCATGCCTGACCTGAGATGCACATCACTGGACTATATGCAGTAAGACATGAGTGAGCACACTGATTATGTGTCCCAGGCAGGTATGCCCCTAGTCTTATGCACCATTCTGCTGCCACCCAGACTGATTTCACAATAAATTCAGGAAATGATTAACCTTAACATATGGCCTTTTATCCTGTAATATTCCAGGGGGTTCCAGTACCTGTGAGCCTTTGATGATATGGTCAACAGACCAAGATGCTTCGACAGAGATGACTTCCATCTGTCTCAACTGGCCTTCATGCATCTGGCAATCATTTTCACCACCCCCACATTGCCTTCATTAGGAAAACTGATGAGGTTATCACTACCAACATACAACTGTCAGTGCAGCACACATTGAACGCTGTGCTGCTAAATGCTAGGAGTCTACACATAACTCTGCCCCCAGTGCAAACATTCTTAACCCTGGGGAATGCTGACATTTGTGCAGTCACACACACATGGTGCAAAGCTGCAGACAGCACCCCAGCCTTATCTGGTCAACTATTCTATCCTAAAGTCATACCCCAAAGTGTGGGCAGAAATGACATGGGACATGTGAGGTCAGTAAATATGAGACACATACACACCTCCACACTGTACAGGCAGTAAGATGCACAGGGGACACTGCAGGGGCAGTTCACCATTGCCAACATACCTATTCAAATCATAGCTGGCTGCCAGCCACCACATGTGACCAGGAAGCCCATTCTACCTATATGGACCTCATCAACTGTATTATACTTTGGGTCTGTACCCTGATCCTGGGTCACTTGAATTATCCAAACATCATTAGGAGATGTACCCAAGCCAGCACACAAATGTCCAGAGAACCATCAACAGGGGAATTACAAACACCTCAGTTCAGCTAGAGGTCACCCCCACATGAGGTGAAGTTGTGTTGGAGTTGATATTAAACAACATAGGTTACCACTGCAGCATCCCTGCAGTGTCATCCTCCGTATCAAAGTAACCATCATGCGGTCACATTTGCAGTCACCATCTCCCACAATACCCATCTAGCTAAGGTCAGGCATACATACACCTCCAATATGGAATACAGCCTTCTGGGGGGGTGGAATACACAGATTCACAGCCTCCAATCCCTATGTAGGGACTGGCATCAATATCCACACATACACACAAGTGCTATATGTGCATTTGTATAGATGCATGGAGTCAGGCATACCCGACAGGACTACATCATCTTCTGCAAGGCTACATACACCTGTCTGGTGGACATCTGCAATACATAAGTATCTATAGCAGGGATAACATACTGCTGTCTGAGACAAATTAGGAGCGGGTGCCCATTTTACAGCAATGCCTCCTTAGCATGAACAAGTGAATGGAATCACTCCTGGAAACCTGCACAGCAAACCCAGAGCCCACATTGATAATATCCACTACAGACAATCATCTTCCATTCTGCACATATGTCTGAAACATCACAAGAAGCACTTGTATCTCCTCACTTGTGGTGGTGAAAGATACCAACTATACCAGTGCTGTAGGTATAGTATACTTGATGCCTGACAGAGTCAGTGTAGGTTTCAAACCCTGTCCCCCCATCAGTACATCAGGATGACCACAGTGCCTGCCCCCTTCTCCTATATTATGGGAAGAGGTCACCCACTGACATATGAAAGTCATGGTATACATTCACCATGGGACCCTATCACATCACAGGATGCATCCTACATAACCACAAGCCTAACCTTGCAACACCATAAGGCACTGCATTCAAAGGATCCCAGACTACTGTCTTTGTCCCAACCATGTGAAGGACAATCACTGTCATCCCTTTACACTAAGGTGTGAGGTGTGGCGTACACCAATCTTTCACATTATAAACCCATCATCCTAACTAAGCTGTTCTGAAAGGCCATAGCACAGTTTAAAGTAAACCTCATTAACAAGGACATTGGTGACCTCCACACACTCCATCATGCACAGTTAGGCTTTGTGAAGGAAGGAATCTTGTCTGTTACACTCTGCTGACCTCTTTGACACAGTCACCAAAGCCATGGATGGGGAATGACAGTGCACACTGCCTACATTGACCTGGACAAAGTCTTTGACAATATAGCCTACTTGACCATAATAGATATAGGCTCCCAAGTATGCATTACACCATATGTTACTATATGGGTAGCACACTGGCACGCTGACATGACCCAACTAATCCACATAGTGAATTACCCCTCAAGTGGATGACCCATAACTAGTACTGTAACCTGTTGTTCTGTGTTTGGGCCTCTGTTATGTGTGATGTGAACTTCTGAGGTGCAGGCCACAGCCATTGGCTTATGGCAACTGTGTCTTCAGATGATTATATGCTGTGTGCTGTCACCGGATTTCCTAGTGATGTGGACATCTGTCTAGGAAGATCTCACACAGATACACGACTAGTGCCAGAAACATGGCCTCAGGCTGCATACCAAGAAATGCACTGTCAACCTATTTGGGGAAAGTGATGTCACCACATATTATCACAGTACTAATAACACCCTAGGCACACAATCAGTCATGAGGGATCTGTGCACACAGGTTGATGGCAACATGACATTTCACCACCGTGTTGCTTCTGTTGTATGGTAAACCTTCTATATGGCCCACCTCATACATAAGGGTATGTCATCCAGGGACATGGTGTCCTAACATCCCTGTATTCCCCCAAGTAAGGTTCATTATTGTGTAAAATTCCCCATTCTTCATTCACCTCACACAGCACATTCTGTATCCGAGGACATCACAGAAGTTCCCCACCAGTAAATACCAGGGCCTCAAACATCTACCATACACAGATAGATTATAAGCCCAACCCTCTACATAGTTTCATACATCCTCCTCAGAGGTGACCTCTGTCTGGCATGCAAGGCAATCATCGACTCAACATTCTTGGGACTGCTGCACAAGTGCAACTCAAGCTCCACTCTATTAACACACACACACATGCCCTCAACCTGGTGTGTGACATCAAATGAGCTTGTTGGTGGCTCAGATGTGTGTCCCACACACTCACCCTGCTGTGGAATGGTCACCCTGTCCACATCAGGCAAGGTTGCTATTTACACCTTTGCAGGTGAAACCTAGATAACTGGATAGCTAACTGCACATACACCTGTGGGATACTGCCTGTGTCCTTGTTGGACTGCGGCATCAGGTGCTGCCTTGCATACACATGAGATAACATCTGGCCTATGTATATGGGGGCTCAGGTCCCATGGCCTAGTAACCTTGTATGGGCCTAGGTATGCCAGTTATGGCCTGTGTGCTGTGACAGACTGTGTTGTTATGTGTCCACACCCATCACTGCCATTGATTTTGGTGTGTCCCCCATGTGTAAAAGTACAGTACCATGTCATACAGTCAACATCCAACAACTAGGAGAGTGATACTACAAGTGCATGTGGACATTTCAGCAACATCTGTGCTACACATTAACCAAGATCAGTGCATATGTGGTGTAGGGTTTCCTCCTCATTGGTGTCCAACATCTGCAGTACCCAGATGTTTGTGGAATGTCTACATGTGCCTAATATAAACTCCCTTCCAGACAAATGTGGATGTCTGGAAACCAGTTGAACAATATGTAATGGTTGTCCCGAGAGTGTGGGGAATGTGACTGTGACATGCCAGAACCATCAGAACACAGTAATGGTACATTAATATCTGGTACTGTATTCATTCCCTTACATTGTATACTCAATATGTACATACTGTTGCTGAGGTGGCGCCTGTGTCCCCCACTACTACTGCCTATAACCTGCTGCCCTGCTGTAGGAGGTCACCACGTATGCTAACCATAGTTGTCAGGCAATGAGATACAGGTGTGTAGTACACAGTGACCTAGCCAGAGCATGTCAGGAACAGTCAGGGACACCTGGACAATCTTTGAACTAACCCTGTATGACATTCACAGACTGAGAGGGGCTCACTGACAGTGCATGATGTGATATGCCAGCTATATCCCCCAGTTACTGTCACTATTGTACAACAGTCAATCCAGTAGCATTTGTACATGAGCTGACTATTGCTAGGGGACTCAGTGGCCACAGTTGTGATCTATGTCACTGCAGACAAAGCCAAAAGGGAAGACTGTAGGTGTTGGGCAGCAGACTAACAACAACATGTAATTCCAAGATATGCTGTTGAGACCTATTGTTGTAATTTCTATTTCCCATGACTGCAGCCCCCCCAGTTGCATCCCATTACATGTTAATTCTATGACATACCTGGTATAGTGCTGTACTCTTTTGTGAGCAGAAGTCCAGTGGTACTTTCCCTTGGAAATTGCAGTCTGTCCTCATGAAGAAAGTCACAGACATCTTTACCATAGGCAGCAGCTTGACTTTTGTAGGTAATGCTCATGAATAGTGATTGCCTGTTCACTAATATGTGACTCACACTTGCTAATAGCATCCAGAACAGCTGGGTTGCATTTTCATTAGCCAATGGCATAGCAACACAGTGCTATAATTAAGACTTTCATGCAGGCCTTGGCCCTTTTCTAGGCCTGTGATGTGGACATTATCGAGGTGTGGGAGCTACAGCATCACAGAAGGTAGGTAGAAATATTGTTCACTGTTTGGATTGATGTGGTATGTCCACAGTTTTGCATGATATGTTTGGCCATTGTTAAAAGACCTTCTAATTCTCTGGCTGTTTACTGTTTAACAGCGTGTATTGGGGTAAGTAAGGAGATAGGCAGGTGTAAGTGTCATACATCATTTTTATCTGAATGTGCATGCTGCTGCAGTTGATGCTGATCTATCAGCTGTGTATGTTTGTAGGGGGAGACTGTGACACGTGTCCCTGTCACCTGAACATCCCCACAATCCTTTATGTATGGGTGTTGTGTGAATGTCCTGTTCTAGGTGTTTGGAAGGTATGGTAGGTCTGTAACAGGTAGCTGAGCATACTGCTGCATGTGTAGCAGGCTGCAGCTGCTGCATTCTGGTCAGGAGTCATACTGGGGATTGTGAATACATTGGGGGTAAGCAGGCTGTATATACGAGTGAGGGAGTAGTGTCAGCTTTTTTGTTACAGCTTGGCCAGAGTGAGGGTACCAATAAATGTCCAGGTGAGACATGTGCCTCTGGTACATATGTTAAGTAATAGTGTCATCCAGAGTGTAGTAGGCAACATGTAGGACACATATTCATAGTTGTGACATGTGTCACACCCTCCAGGCCTTTGACATGCTACTGTGGGTGGCAGTGACTGCTGTAGCAGCGATCAGTTCTGCTGGACTTTGTAGGGCTCAGTTATTTCTATGTTGTATTGATAAGCATGTAGTTGCCATGAAACACACTGGACTGTGGCTCAGGCCTGTGGGTGTCTAGATGTCAGACATACTAGGAATGTAACAGATAAAGTTACAGAGTCAGTATTATGAGAGGTGTAGTTGCAAGACATATGCTCATGCATACAGTGTGTTACACAGGATTGGCATGAACATGTGTGTTTAGTTGGGTATGACATGTGACAATGACCTGTCTGGCATGCTTTTGTAACCGCAATCTGCACTGACTTGCCAGTACTTCAGCACACAGAATAGGTTTTATGACAACCATGCCATAAGTAGGTGGCACAATTGTGGACATTCTGCAACAGTCTTTGCAGTTGTCAGCGCTACCTGATATCTTATAGCCTAGTGGTCTAATACACTATGCTGTAGCTCAGACGGTCCTGGTTTCGACACATGGCAGGGGTGATTATTTTATTGATGTGCAGAAGCATGTCTGAATCAGATAAGGTGATTGAAGTAGTTTTAAGGAGTCTTAAGTGGATTTGTGTGATGGGCTGTAATGCTAAGCGGAGCTTAGTCTCACTTAAACCTACAATATTTCCAAAAAAAGAAAAGAAGAAAGGATGTTTGGAAAGTGATGAAATGGAGGCAAGCAGGGGGGAACAACAATATAAAAAGCAGGTAGGGATGTGCAGGACAGGTGCAGGAAAGGACCATAGCTCTCCATTTCTTGTACAGAAACAGCTGTGCATGTTGTGGACAATTTGGAACTAGGAGCCTCACAGCCCACAGGGAAGGGGTGTGGGTGACATAACTTTGTTTATTAATTGCTGGGATGATTGATTGATGGCAGCATATGTAGGAGCAAAATGGAGAGCTACGTATGGGGCAATATTATTTTGTGGGACAAAACAGATACCTTTGTTTATTTTTTTTAAGGAGAAAGTGGAATGTTGGGGAAGGGCTGTAGGTACATTTATGGAGCTAAGTTTAGTAGGGGAGGTTGTGTTTGCAGACAGGCAAGACAGACAACACAGCAAATGGGGTGGTGCATGACACATGAGGGGTGGTAAACACCTTGGATGGGGAGGGTGTTTGGGAATCAGAGGACCAGGTTCCCCCAGATGGCAACAGTGGGACTGACCTCCCCACACATGGGCAGTCACCACTGCCCCTTTATGGCCCTGAAGGTGGCTGTGCTGGTGACTGGGCACTGGGGTCATCCTGCCCCTCTAGGTGTGCCAGTCACCCCTCGATCTGAAGCAGTTGGTCATCCAAATTGCACTGGATAACCCTGCACACCATTCCTGGAAACTGTGTTCAGGTGGCAACATCCTCTCTATGTCTGAGCCCAAGGAGGGGACAGGCCCCGTCCCCTTAGGCAGTTCCAGGTTGGGTCCCAGACATGCTGAGACCCAGTACCATGATGAGATGAGGTGGGATAGGAAGATCTGCTGTAACTGGCCTACCCAAGCATGCTATAGTGTTGAGATTTGTGAAAGTGTATTGGTTAGTCATGAAAAGAACATTTCAATGTTAGTCATAACATCATGCATGGGTGTTCCAATTAAACCAGAAAAATAGAATTGGATGGCATACAGAACACAGACATAAATGGAATAACAGTCATTATTGTAACAGCATGCCAGTAGCAGTTATGGCAAAAGGCCAACAACATTGGTATTTGAACAAGGTTTGTTAGTATGCAACCATTATAATATATAACCAATAATCCAACACAAGGCCCAACATTATGTTTTGAGAACAACATATGCGAAAATGGAAACAAAAAAATGGGTCACAGTAGCCTCCGCTTCAACAGATAGTTTATTAAATTAAAAAATAAAAACAGACTGTAAACAAACACGCTAGTATAAAGCACTTTTCATCCGATTAAGTTACCGGACTTCTTCAGATACAATAACACATGTCAAATAGTCCCTTTTTTTTTTGTATATTTAAACATTTCAACAATCATCTGTGTATTAGATTAATTAATCAATTAATTGCAGTTAACCCTTCCTATGCCTAACAATAAAATGCATTGTAGCCAAGAGGTTCGTTATAACCAAGAAGTTCATTAAACATTTTTAAAAATACATTTAATATACATTTAATTCTACCGGCCTCCTATGCCACTTAAAAGTAACAGAACTGGTATAATATAATAAGATTATTATTATAAATATATTATTTAAACAATAAAAGAAAAAATTGCCAAAAGAAGACAACCCATCACTGCGTCTCTGTAGAAAAGTATAGGTAATCCAAGAAAAAAGATTTGAGACAGCTTTGGAATCCAGAACAGGCCTTTACTTGGTTGCAAATACAATTTTCACAATTATTAAGCTTTTCAGTATACAAGCAATAAAAGATACCACCTTTATACTCATGTGTTACATCACCCAATTAGTCATGTGACTGGTCCCCATCTATCATAATATATTTTATTTCATTCCTAAGATCCTAAAATGTATATAAATCGATATTAATAATAGTGTATGCATATATTAAAACATTAATTTATAAAAACATAAAAAGATTTTTATGTATAAATATAAGCGACACTTTGTTTTACATAATATTTCTCGAAGTTCAGTATGTGAAAATGGAACCATACCCATAGTATAAGAATAATAATTTGTTATGCAAATATAGGAAGACATTCCATTACCAACTGCATGGTCTATATTTTCACAACAGTACTGCTCAATACTCTACAGGTCTGCCCTTACTTTATGTCTACAAGTGCTTCTGTAGCACTTACATACCTCTCAAGCTATCCATATGGGATGGTATTGGCCAAGCTGTAACACCTACAAGGACATAACTACAGGGGACTATTACTTTTCAGGGGAACATATATGACTACCAAGGTGTACTCTGCAATGATGTTGTGTGAGTGTGCTACTGGCATACTTCAACTGGATTTATCGCTGTTTCCAAGTTTTTTGGCAGCAGTGATCACTGTCCATGACAGCGTGGCACTTGAGAGACATGTATCTTGCACAGTACAGAGAGTTTACACTTATCCTGCCATTATTGGCAGGCATGGGGTTAGACTATTAACAGACATTCACAGACGCACAAGGCATACAGCCATACCAACAACAGACAGTTTAATTTGTCTTATTAACTTGGAATAGTACTGTACTTCATGTTGTTTTATTTAATGGAGTGTTATCACCTTGCTGAAAAATACTGTTTACACACTACTACATCTGGACACATACATTAGTATATCCTTCATACAGCTACTACAGACATTTATTTACCTGTAAGTCCTATGGGGACAATATCTGTTAACAACACATAACTGTTTCTATAAATAGTCAGTACTACTTGTTTGTTACTCTGTTACTATAAATATATCTTAGTACCTGTCCCTGGATTCAAACCCTGGTTTGTGTGTGGCAAAATGAACAACATACATACAGCTTATCACACTGAGCTACTGGGAAACTGCTATATGCTGATTGACTGATATGTACCTAAAGCTCACCTGGTGGCAAAGTGTCACTTGGCATTATAGGCACAGTGTCTCACAAGACTGCAGTGGCAGTTGAACATACACACACGAGATTCATGCATGACAGAGATAGTAGGTGAGCTGTGTATTAATACTTGGAATGAAGGTGTACAGAATTAACCGCTGGTGGATGGGAATATATGTGATCTGTACAGACCATATCGGGGTGCTGGGTTGGCTTCCTGACCCATATACATTTGCAGATAGTATAGTTGCAGTCCACAGCTACTACACTTTCATACTTTCCTGCATCAGCATACCTACATTCAGGGATGCATACAGCTGAAATGCAAAGGTTAACACAAGACAATCCTGGGAGAAACACACTATAATACCTTAGACAGTACTACTTTAGGCTCAGATCTCAGTGCAGAACAAATATCATATTACACTATATCTTGTAGTATAGCTCCACATCTACACTTTAGCTTGGCAGTCATTTATTGGCCAACCTTCATTCACTTCATGGTGTTATACCCATGTTTACTTCACAAAACCTGTAATATTTGATTTCTTGAACAACAGCCCAGAACACACACTACTGGCAAAAGACAGATTTATTGAGGGTGACATGACATAGTTAGTGGTATACAGCTGACAATCTTTATTGTTCTAAACTTTACATAATGTAGGCATTGGAACACATCTGTTATCATGGGTCCACTATGTAATCTCGAAATACTGAAATCCTGAATTTCAGTATTTCGAAATTACCTAGCCGAAAACTCAAAAGTTCCGAAACTGGCAGAAGCATGAAATTCAAAATCCCGAAGCACGGAGCTGTAGAATTTCCGTTTCCACTGGTGTGGTGTGTGGATGGATGGTTCAAAGTTTAGGTAATTATGTATGTGTAAGTGTGTTGGTTTGAGGCTTTAGTGTTTGTAAGTGTGTGTTGTGACTGTGATGTGTGTGTGTGAGGGGACTGTAAAATGTGCGGGTGTGAGTTACATTTGTGTTTCTGTTCAATCTCGGAGTTAGACTATATAAGTGGGGGGGTGCAGCCCCCACATGAGGGTGCAGGGGGGCTTGCCCACCCTGCTTATCTGTAGTGTAGAATCATTTATTTGATTGTGGGGGGTGTTGTGCGTATGTTTATGTGTGTGGTGTATGTGCAGCGTAACTTCGGGATTTTGAATTTCGCGGTTATGTGGCTTTTAGTAATGTGTGTTGTGTTTGGAGTTTCAGCTATGTAATTTCAAAATACTGAAATTTGGGATTTCAGTATTTCGACATTACATAGTGGACCCATTATCACACAATCTATGCAGTACTACCTTTATTTCTTCACAATTCTGACTGCAGTTGTACTGTATTTCCTGTAGATTAGGGATGCAGTTAATTTATTGCCTTCACATTTTCAATGCCAGTGTAATTTATTATCAGAACATGTATTATTAATACAGTATATGCATGTAATTCCCACACATTATTAGTACTGTATTAACTTTCTTTACATAACAGCAGTACACTCACAACAGACTATAACTACTGGCAGTTACTACTGTACTCTTTCTTAATTAGATTACTATATATTGCAAGATATATTTGTACTCACCAGTCTGTCAGTGCATCCTGGCCAGGCACCTTGCATGGGCCTCCAAGTTGCGAGTCCTCTCCTCTGCAGCTGTGGGGGAAAAATAATTATGTGTACCTGTCTATCAGATATTCATACTAGAATCTGCTAAATCAATGGTTCCTATACTTACAAATTTCTGGGGCATTGCGGTCTCAAGCATCTTGGATCCATTAGGCCAAGAGCTCTCCCTTCCTTCATATCAGGTTATCATAATGATGACGCCCCTGCTCACCAGTGCGAGTGATTCCCATTGCAGTACTGAGGTCATGTGCCAGATGATCTCAGGGCTTTGACTTGTATTCAGAGCCCTGGTAATGCCCTGCAGCAGCCAGTCATGATGGTTTTTAATGAGGAGCCCAACCATGACCCTGGACTCCAAAATGCCCCAGCGCTGCACCCGGAAGCATGCACTGTCTCCAACTCCAGCCATAGCTCCTGCAGTGATTAAACTCCAACAGGTTCTGGCAGTATTCCTGCCTGTTCAGCTTAAATAAGGCTGTTTTCTCAACCTTTATGCCATTGGATTATTTTTAAAAATGCTAAGTGAAGCTTAGCACTGCACAAACCCGCTAAGCTTAGCTGAGCACTTAAACTGTCAATGCTTAGCAATACTTAGCTGTGGTTAAAACCCACTTAGCTCAGCTGAGAGCTGCTTAAACTGGGCTTGCTTAACAATGCCCAAACCAGCTAAGTGGAGCTTCACATTGCTAGGCACTGCTAAAACAGGTCCTTTTTAAGTATTGCTTGGCTTGGCTTAGTAATGCTTGGAAGAACTTTGCTATGGGCAAACCAGAGGTTTTCATAAATACAAATAAAGTATTGACAGTAGTTGTTCATTAATGAGACTTTATTATTATGTGTATCTATTTTACTTTATATCTCCTACACATATGAATTTCACTACATTATCTGGCAGTGTAACTTTCATGTTTTGAGCACTTGTGTGTAACTGGGGATTTTATCCTCAGTTCTCCACCGAAACCGGACTTCTGGTCCAGCTGGACTAACCTGGTTAACAAATGTCAATACATACAGAAAAAAATAATTTTTGAAAAACATTTCCCTATTGCATGTAAAAAGCTGAATGGCCTGTATTTGGACCGTGCATCTACTGCATGCAAGGCCATCACTCTAACCATTCAGCTACCAAGGATACTGTGATTAGTGCTATTCAGTTCTACATAGCTCTCAGTTATGTTTAAGCAATTCTGAGAGCCATGCCACACAAACCCACTCTGCTATGCTTAAACCTGACCTTTTTCATTAAAATTAAATGCATCTGGTTTCTATTTTTAGATGTCTGGCATGTGTTCATTGCTAAGTGACGCACCATACAGCACAAGGAAAAGAAGAAAAAAAAGGAAATTACATTTTATCATTTGCATTTCAGTGTCATCCAGCACTTTAACAGTACAGGGGTTGTGTTACACATTTCCAAGCACTGTAACACACCCCCTACACTGATTCAGTAACTGTGTACATGCTCTCCCTCAGTAACACACGTTCATTAATATGCAAAGCATGCTGGCGAGGGGGAGCTGCATATGCAGCCACTGTTCACTTCATGTAGGGCTTGCACTATTCCTACATGAAGTTTATTAAATCTGGGGGAGTTTCTTCATCTGTTTTTGTTTTCCATTTCTTTAGATGTAATTCCAGTTACATTTGATAAAGACCAAAATCTGTTTCTATTCTTGAAATGTGCATGGCTTTCAAATCATCACCAAAAATGAAGCTGTTTTAGCATTCATTTTATAACATGAAGTTTGACATGCATTTCTTTCATAATTCTCATATGATTCCTTTAAAAGTTGACTTCTTTAAAAATAAATAGGTACTATTTACCTTTTTTAATGTATCTCCAGTAATACTTTTGGAGTGACAATATTAATAAAGAAAACTTTCCATTTTCTATAATGCATGTAAAAGAAGATAAAGAAGAAAGATTTAATTTATTTTGAAATATTTTTATTTAAATTATATATGCAATAATAAATGAGTTAATACTACTAGTACTACTAATAATAATAACAAATAGCTATTTGGACAGGTGTCCTCATTAATTCTTAATATATATATTCCAAGATTCATTAAATGGAGAAATATTAGAAACTGGTCATAGAACATAGATTCAGTTTAATGCAGTGATTATAATCTGTGATTGTTTTATTATTTTTTATTATAATAGTATGGATTTTATTTAATATACAACACTTACAGTGTTTATAATCTGTGTAAATTAAGGCATAACTTCATTTTTATAATTATTTGTAGTCAGTTTCTTCACTTTTTTTAATAAGCTCCATAGAAATGGAGACTGAGACCTGTGTAAAAATCCAGAACTAAGGCATTAAACAACAGCAGAAGTTTAGGTAATATCCATTTAGCAGACCACAATCTTGCATGAAATGTTTTTTTTTTTTCAAAAGTGTTGTAAAATTTGCAGTCATAAACTATATACTGTCAATGTACTTTGAATAATGATTTACATCTCCAACAACCAATACCTTCCTTTTTGAATGTAATTTTAATACTATGGTAATAAATAAAGACTCTGGGGCAAAAATCAATAAAGCCTACATGGAGCGATTCTCCATATAGGCTTAGTGGCATGTCCCCAACACAGAACATGGCCATCGAGCATTCCAGTAAACAGGGCAGAGGGGCATGCACGAGTGTGCGGACATCGTAGTGTCCTTGGAATGAAGATCACCTCATAAGCTGATGGAATCCATGCAAATGAGGTTGATTTGTGATACAATAACTAGAAAGGCACTTGTTTAGGTGCAGTGTTGGTTTAAGAAATGTACGCAGATAAAAAACATGTACCTGACTGTAAAATTTAAATGGGGACTGCAAAAGCTCAAAAAATAGATGATATAGCACTGTCAGCATGCAAATGGCCAAAACTATGGCCATTGAGTCCAGAAAGCAATGCAAATCATTAAAAAAATATTATTATTTTTAATACATATATTACCTTTGTGCAGCATGCAGCGATGTGCAAACATGCCGTTATGGCAAAAAACAAAAATTAAAAAGTGTAAAAAAATGAAAATTAGATATTTGCAAAAATATTGCATTATAGTGCCCAGCATGCAGAGTCTTCCAATTGCAGGTGTCATTGGTTGCTATGGAGGCAGTCCCTGGAGTAGGGAAGTATCCAGCGTATACTCAATTAGCTGCATGCAAATGAGTTGGGGTTACTGACTAGCACAAAAGGCTACAGTGTCCTCAGATACAATCTGTGGTAGGGCTAGAACCATGTACGTAGTAGTGCACAGATAGCTGACATCAAACAGGTGTGTGTCACATTATGTTTAAGCAGATTGGAGATCAGTGGTGCCTGTTTGTGTTCAGCTAAGCACAGCTAAAATGAGGGGCATATCTGATGCTGCTGAGGTGTGTTTAGCCCTGCCGCACATGTTTTAGCTGGTTTAAGAAATGCTGAGCATGCCCATGCTTGGGGGAGTGTCAAAACTGCTGAGCACTGGTAACACTAGCGATGTGGGTTTGCGCGGCATGCCACACTGCTTAGCAGTGAAAGAATTTGGGAAAAAAAAGGAAAAAAAAAGAAAATAGCCTAGGAAAGCTAATCAGATAGAAATGACTGATAAGCCCTGTTCAACAGACACTGACCCACTGAAACCCCCAATGCTATACCTATCAGGTTGAATGCAGCATAATGAGCCAATCATACAGGCTGCATCTGCAGCACATCACTATAAAGTATGCATATACCCTACAATCTGATTTTCCTACATACTTTGCACCATTGGAGTATGCACTTGGGAATTTTAACTGGCAAAATGCCAGGGGATGCTGGTGCTCTGCTACATCTGTATATGCTTGAGGCTGAGGTCAGTGATGATGCTGATGCTGACAATAGGCCCAGACTGAGAAGGAGGAGAGTGCTCAGTCCCAGGGTAATCCTCCAGGGGCTACATGAGCTGGAGATTGTAGAGCTCTACAGGGTGGACAGGGACATACTACAAGAAGTTACTGAGCTCTGTTGCACTCATCTCAGATCAAGAAACAACAGAGGGGAACCCATCCCAGTGTAAACAAAGATATGTGTAGCCTTTAGAATATTAGCTAAAGGGACTTTTCAAAGACCAACTGGGTACATAATGGGGGTCTCACAGGCATCTGCATCCAGGGTACTCCACCATTTGCTGGGTGTCATACAAACACATGCCAGTGGCACATTTATTTACCCCGCAGCCCTGAGGAGAGGGTCAGCAATATGCATCCCTTCCACAATGTAGCACACTTCCCTGAGGTACTGAGTACCATAGATTGCACTCATGTGCACATCAACGCACCACCCAGTGAAGAGGGTAGCATCTACATCACCCACAAGGGGTGTCACTCCATCAACTGCCAGGTCATGTGCAATGCTCAGGCCATTATCATGAATGTGTGTACTGGCGGACATGGCAGCTGTCATGGTTCCCACATCTGGCACTCCTCACAGCTCTACCTGACATTTGCCAGGGGGGGGATATCCCATACGGCCATCTACTGGAGGATGCTGGCTATGCACTGGAACCATGGATAATGAAACCCATCAGAAATGCACACACACCTAATGAAGAATGCCATAATGAAGCACATGCAGAAGCTAGGAACATCACAGAGCATGTGTTTGGGCTGCTCAAGTCATGGTTCTGCTGCCTTGATATATCTGGTGGATCCCTACAGTACTCTCTAGCCACATGTGCACACATGTTCACAGTATGTGCCATGCTACACAATATGATCCTGCAGAAACAGCTGTGGAAAGAACATCACAGGGAAGGGACACACAGCCCACCACCAGTGCCAAGGTCCCCATAGCCACAGGGGGATGTGGAGAAGGAACATCCTGTACCTGTCCCTGTAGGCAGATATAGGCATAACCAGCATGCCCTGGCCTTGGCAAAGAGGCAATGCATAACACATGCACTGACAACCTTGGGTCCTAGGGACTGACATCTCACTCTGACGCACATATATAATAAAAAGGATGCCAGCCACACCACACAACCAGTACATTACCATGCATTGGCTGTGTACTGCATGCATCAGACAGAGACAGCCCTGAAGCACTGTTATCTCAACTGCTGTAGGCACATGGTAAGTCACTCTTATGTACAACAAATAAATGGGGTAGTAGACTGTGGTACCATATGTATGGACTTGCCGCATAGATGCAAGGGAATAGAATGGGTTACTGGGAGAGGTGCAGACACCTGACAGCTGTGTGGGACAACAGAAACTCTCTGTCCAAGACTGGCTGACCTATAATATGCAGTAGGCCCCAAGCCAGCAAAACACACTGCACTATGTGAGGTAATTACAAACAGTGGGGTCACAGGACAGATGCTTGACTGTCAATGCTAGAGCCCCTACCCCCAACACACCTGTGTTCCCATACAACTGGAGTTACAGTATGTTTGCAAGTTATAGCAGCAAAGCACATAATCCCTGGGCTTTCCCAATCAACCTGGTGACATGTACCATTTCCCAAATATGCAGTGGTCAATGTGCTATGCTGGTCTGTGGTTGATAGTATCAGAATGTAAACTGCACTTTCTGGTGACTGTTGTGCATTAGTGGGCTAGGTACATTACCATGGTTGATGGGGTACATGGCTCAAGACTGGCTGTGCCTACTTTTTTGCATGTGAGCTACACCTAAGGTAGGAGTTCTACAGACTGTCCATATGTCGGTATTTGTTGCTGCAAGAAATCTGGACAAAGACAGAAACAATGGAGGGATGGGGGCCACAGATATGGACAGTACACAGCTCTAAGTAACCTAGACGGTGGCTAGTAGAACAGCATGTTGTAATAAGTCAGTGTAGCACCAGGATATAATGGCTGTCCTATAACTTTGTCAGTACTTACAATAAGTCAGTTGGCACCATCCCTACCTCACAAATGTACAGAGTTTCACAGACTGTCCACATTTATGCCTCCTATATCTGCTCTGTTTGTCACAGTGCAGTTTTCTGGCAAACTATTGGCATATCAATAAAGTTTGCTGTGAGAAAATAATGACAGACAGTTGAGATGCAGACTTCATAGCCATGAGAACATGCATGCTCATACAAAACCATTCTACCAACTGCCTAGGTTTGTAAGAGCAATATTAAAATCTTGCCCCCATGTTTGGGAATATGTCTCACCATTATATATGGCCTTGTCTAGATTTCTGGCTGTAAGAGATTGAGAGGTATGGGCAACATGTATCCTTATAATAGTACAACAGAAACTGTCTGAAGACCAGAGCAGACATATGTGGCACAATGCTAGACAACCTACAAAAGAGGTACAATCAGAGGTGTGAAGTCCGTAACCCTCTGTGTGGTGTTACAACTCTTACCCCAGTCATAGCATACCTACAACTACATAGAGCAGCAACTGAGGACAAAGCCAGGAACTGGAGAAGGACAGGACAAAGGCCCATATCTAATCGGCAGGAGGAACTACTGGCCAGATAAATGTAGAAAGTGCAGAATAGAGCAGGTTGTAGCATGGGTTCCCTGTAGTGTATGGAGTTGGTAACTCAAATATCTGTCAGCAGTTCCTCACATCAATCTATAATGATCTGCCACTGACGTACCAAGAAATCACAGTGCTATGCAAAATGTACCAGACATATTATGCAAAACTCTGTTCAGTCCAATACACTCTGTTCAACACCCTTGATATGGGTCAGATATTACGGACAGCACACAGCCAGGAAA
>NC_056726.1:969502417-969572417 GCF_019279795.1 Protopterus annectens | reverse complement strand
ATGTAGCAGTGATGTGTGAGTGTATGCGTGTACACAATCAATGCACGCGATTGCCCTACATGAGTCTATGTTGGACAGCTGTGGCCCCTACATAGCAGAATGTACAGTTCACCATCTCTGGCCATGAACATGCGAACTGGTCCTGGCAGGAGTGGCACTGGCACCACCATGCCCAGGGTTAGATGCAGTACTACTTGCTGATGGTGATTGGTGTCTGCTGGGTCGGTGTCCCTTACATGACTGCCCAGAACCATGTGCCAATGCCCTGCCATGTTGTGGTGTGTACAGCACCCCCCCTTCATTAGTGCTGGTGGCACTGCCCCTATGGGACTGTGACTGTGCACAGGCATAGGGATTCTCAGCTGATGTTATTGCTGACCTACGTCAGTGTGTCTGAAGCACTACTCCTACCACATTTCCAGCATGGACATTGCACATTTAAGGAGTGACAATGTCTCACCCCACCATCTATCAACTACATTGGCGTAATGATGTAGGGCATCACCAATGCTGTGGATGGAATCATGAATGCCAGGCAGTGATGAACCCAGGTTGTGAGGGGGACGCACTCCAACCCCCATGGTCACCTGTGAGGAGGTAGACAACATGACTACATTAATCATTGCACTTTTATGTCTACTGCTACACGCACACACACACACACACACACACACACACACACACACACACACACACACAGGTGCTGGTGGTTTGCCAGGAACTTCTCTGTGGCCAAGAGTGGTTATAGTGTTGCAGATCCTCCACCAGTGCCAGCATAGTCCCCGGTTACAGCTGCGGCCCTTTGCTGTGCATTTTTATCATGTCTGTGGCACGGCGGACCTGCTCATAGCTCCTTTCCTATTGCCTGACATGATTTACTGGTGCCACAAGTTCTTCCCACAGTGCAGCGATTTGTTGCTGATTATGGTGACTCCTTGACAACAGGATCTGGTGATGGAGTCTCAGTCCATCTAGTATGGCAGCATGTTCCACGTATGAAAATGGTGGGTTCGTACATCAGTATATCACTCCTGAAAGAGAAGAAGAGGGTAGTATATCACAGGACCACATACAATACTCTCCATAATGTACACACCCTGTACACACCCTGCACATCCACATTGGCCAGCACTACCCTCCTCTAACTTCCACATCATACCCTGACATCTATCACCACAGTATGTATGTAGCTATCAGCAACATAGTACCAATCCATCACCCATTGCCCCCCTGATCTTACTGTTTCCTGCTACTTGCTACCTGTTCTCTTAGGTGTTCCACTGCATTTTCCTGTTGCTCCTATTACTGCTTATTTATAGCCTGTCTACATTGTATGCAGTGTTGTCAGCCGCCTACCCCTGCTTTAAGCACCTGGGCTGTAGGCCCACCCCTTAGGTTTCCCTGGCCTTCATCCCTCAGAGTCTGGAATATATGGTGGCACAATATCCTACAGTTTTCCCTGCCAGTCTTGTTGACATGAGCAACCTGACAAAGTGCAGCAACTGCATCATGTACACAGACAATCATCTACAAACACCACCAAGGAACACAATTTATGAGAGATCCAATAACATTAGAAAACTACAGTCCATGCTCTCTCTCTGTCAAGGCCACATTTCTGGCACCAAACAGGTTGTCAGCACAATCAGCACACCTCACATATCACCCAGATGTACACAACACACACTCACATATGCATAGGTCCTCAACATACACATCCACTAACAAAGGAGACCTCCGAGTCAAAGACATACAAGAACACCACAGCCCTCCACAGCACATACCACACATAGCCACACAGTTGTGTCCCACAGCCATGAAGGTGGCACTATAAATAAAACATATTAGTCATAGAAGACTCACTTGTGAGAAACACAGATGTGTCTCTCACCAGGCTGTATATGGTGAAGGTCAAAAGTTACTTGTCTGCCAGGTGCCAGAATTTGCCATATCACATATGCACTGCTGTCTCTCAACAACAGGTACTGTCATGAGTGCATCATAGTCCATGTTGGCATGCCTGACCTGACACATACCTCCCTGGACTATATGCAATGCGACATGATTGAGCACGCTGATTATGTGTCCCAGGCAGGTATGTCCCTAGCCTTATGCAGCATTCTGCTGCCAACCAGAATGATGCTGCAATTCAATCAGGACATGATTGACCTTAACAATTGGCTTATTATCCTGTGCCATTCCAGGGGGATCCAGTACCTGAGAGCTTGGGATGATGTGATCAACAGACCATGATCCTTTGCCAGAGATGGCCTCCATCTTTCTCAACTGACCCTGATGCATCTGGCAATGGTTCTTGCCACACCCATAGTGCCTTTATAAGCAGACATGGTGAGGTTAACACTAGCAACATACAACTGTCAGGACATTACAAATTGAAGGCCATGCTGCTAAACGTTAGGAGTCAAAACATGAATCTGTGCTCATTGAAAGCATTCATAACCCTGGGAAATGCTGACAACTGTGCAGTCATAGACACATGGTTCAAAGTTGCAGAGAGCATCCCACTCTTACATGGCCACCCACCCATCCTATCATACAGTCGGACCTCAAAGTGTGGGCGCTAAAGCCATGGGACGTGGGTTTCACTATATATGAAAGACATACACACCTCCAGGCTGCACAGGCAGTAAAATGCACAGGGGAAACTGCATGGGCAGTTACCTATTGCCAAGACACATATCCAAATCATAGCTAGCTACTGGCCCCCCACATGTGACCAGGAAGCCCATTTTGCCTATATGGATCTGATCAACTGTATCATGATTTGAGTCTGCACCCTGATCCTGGGTTACTTGAACTACCCAAGCATGCATGGAAAATTTACTCATGCCAGCACACAAATGCCCAGAGATTCATCAACATTGGAAATGCAAACACCTCAGAGCAGCTAGGAGCTACACCCACACAAGGTGAAGGTTTGTTGGAGTTGATATTAGACAAAACAGATAACCACTGCAGCATCCTGACAGTGTCATCTTCCATGGTCAAAGCAACCATAAAGCAGTTATACTTGCAGTCACCATCTCCCATAATACCCATCTAGCTAGGGTCAGACATACAAACAACTGCAAAGTTGAATACAGCCTCCCGATGGGTGGTGTACACAGCTTCACAGCCCCCAACCCTCTGTAGAAACTGGCACCATAATCCAAAAATGCACAAAAGTACTATATGTGCATTTGTATAGATACATGGAGTCAGGTATACCTGACAGGACTACATCATCCTCTGCAGGGATACGTACACCTGTTTGGTGGACATCTGGAATAAATAGTGTCTATAACAGGGATGACATACTGCTGTCTGAGAAGTAGGAGCATGTGCCCATTTGATGCAATGTTCACCTTAGCCTGCAAATAAGATCACTACTGGAATCCTGCAAAGCAAACCTCGAGCCCACATTGACAACATCCACTACAGATAATCATATCCTCTTCTTTACATATGTCTGTAACATCAAAGGAAGCACTCAGATCTGCTCAGTAGTGGTGGTCAAAGACACCAAATATACAAGTGCTACAGGTATAGCATACTTGATGCCTGACAGATTCAGTGTAGGCTTTACCCCCTGTCCCCCCATCATTACATCAGAATATCTGCAGTACCTGCCCCCTTCCCCTTATATGTAGGGAACAGGTCACCAATGCCACCTCAAAGTCATGGTATACAGCTGCCATGGGAGCCTATCACATCACAAGATGCATCCTACAGGGTCTATATCAGAACATCGAAGCATTACTACATTGAATGTTCTAATAACATCGAACACCATAACATAGAACACTCAGAACAGCAAATTTTTTCCCAGGGAAAAAAATTCTCTGTTCCAACAAACATACACACAACACAAGTACACCAAAATGCATAATCCACACACATACACTTCACAAAACCCTACACTAAATCATACATACACTACTAGCTATCCACTTACCTTAACCCAACCCTAAGGTCCATAACTACCGCACACTCACCTTACCCGCTCCCTAACCCTAAAGTCCCTATCGCACACTCACCTTTCCCGCTTCCAAACCCTAAGGTCCCTATCGCACACTCACCTTCGATCACACACTTACCTTAAGCCGGTCCGTAGCCTTCACTCCACAGTCGAGGAAATAGCGAAGGTACAGAAATGGCCCACTGAATACTTTCTGTAGGAAAATATTCGATATTCTGCAGCTTCGCTATTTTCAGCGTTCGATGCAAAGGGTTCGATATCAGAACATTCAAAGTAGTAATACTTCGATGTTTTAATATAGACCCCATCCTACATGACCCCCAAGCATAACCTTGTAGCACCATAAGGCACTGCATTCCATCAAAGCCTGACAACCAGCTTTGTTCCAGCCGAGTGGAGGATACCCACTGCCATCCCTTTAAACTAAGGTGGGGCATCCACCAATCCAGCACATTATAGACCCAGCAGCCTAAGTAGGCTGATCTGCAAGGTCAGGGCACAGTTTGCAGTGAACCTCATTAACAAGGACATTGTTGACCTCCACAGACTCTATCATGCATAGTTAGGCTTTGTCAAGGCAGGGATCATGTCTGTTAAAATAGGTTGACTTCTTTGACCCAGTCACCAAATCTATGGATGGGTGTGACAGTGCACACTGCCTTTCTTGACCTGGCCAAAGACTTTGACAGTATTCCTCACTTGGCCATAATAGATATATGTTCCCTCCTAGGCATCAGTCCATATGTCACCAGATGGGTAGTACACTCACACACTGACAGGACCCACCAAGTCCACAGAGAGGAATACCCCCAAGTAGTAGACCCATAACCTAGCAGTGTAACCTGATGTTTTATGTTTGGGCCACTGTTATATGTGATGTACTCTTCTGAGGTGCAGGGCATAGCCATAGGGCTATGGCTGACCATGTTTGCAGAAGACTGCATGCTGGGTGCTGTCACCAGATTCTCTAGTGACATGGACATCTGCCAAAAGGGTCTCATGCAGACACATGACTGGTGCCAGAAACATGGCCTCAGGCTGCATACCATGACATGCAGCATCATCACCTTTGGGGAGAATGACATCCCCAACTATTATCACAGTACTAACAACATCCTAAGCATACAGACAGGTTGATGGCAACATGACATTTGCCCACCATGTGGCTTCCATTGTAAGGAAAACCTTCTACATGGCTACATGGCCCACCTCATACATAATGGTATATCATCCAGGGATATGGAGATCACATCATCCCTGTATTTCCTCTTAATAAGGACCATTATTGAGTGCACTGCACCTAGGGTGGCCGGGGTGGTGCAGCTGTTAGTGTTGCCATCTCACAGCAAGAGGTCCTCCAGTTCAATTCTCGGCTGGGGTGCCTTCAGTGCTGAGTCTGCATGTCCTCCCTGTGGTCATGTGGACTTCCTCCAGTTGCTCTGGTGCCTTCCCACATCCCAAAGACATGCTGTAGGTGGATTAGACACTCAATTGGCCCTAGGTGTGAGTGTGTGCATGCGCATGCCTCCTGTGGAAGGTTGGGTGCCGGGCTGGCAATTTGACACTGTAAAACTCCACTGCCAATCATTCTGTGGCCCGTTGTTCTGCTGTGGTGACCCCTAACTGGGATAAGCCAAAAAGAGATGATGATTGAATATACTACCCCTGTGGTCATTTACCTCTCAAAGCACATGCAGCAGCTGTGGAGGTCACAGAGGTTCACTGGCAGGGAATACCAGGGCCTCACACATCTACCATACACAGATTAGTCCACCCCTCTACCCAGTTTCATACAGACTCCTCAGAGTTGACCTCTGTCTGGTGATCACAGACTCCACCTTGATGGGACTGCTGCACAATTGCAAGTCAGGCTCCACTCTATTAACCCACCCACACACCATCAACCTGATGTGACATCAACAGGACATGTTGGTCCACACACTTACCCAGCTGTGGAATGGACATCCTGTCCACATCAGTCAGGCTAGCTATTTACACCTTTTCAAGTAAGACCTGGATAACTGGATGGTTAACAGGGTATACACACTTGGGATACCACCTGTGTCCCTGTTGGACTGGAGCATCTGGTGCTGACTTGCATAAACATGGGCTAAACTCTAGGCTAGACTTCTGAGGCCCTCAGGGCCAGTGGCCTTGTAACCTCATATGATCCTTGGTATACCTGTTCTGGCCCATGTGCTGTTACAGACTGTGTTGTTATGTGTCCACACCCATCACTGCCATCTACCGTAGTGTGTCCCCTATGGGCAACATCCCAGTACCATGTCATGCAGCCACCATCTGACAAATAGGTGAGTGGTACTACAAGTGCATGGGGACATTCCAGCAACATCGGTGCTACACAATTACAGACAGCACCACAACTGTGGTGTAGGTTATCTTCCTTGTAGGTGTCTGACATCTGAAGTACACAGATGTTTGCAAAATGTGTACATTTGCCTGATATATGTGGACTGTCCACAAGACAAATGTGGATGTGTGGAAAACAGTTGGATGATATTTAATGGATGTTCGTAGACTGTGGGGAATCTGCCTGTTACACTCCAGACCCCTCAGAAAACAGTTATAGTACATTAATATCTGGTACTGCATTCACTCCCTTACATTTTATTCTCAATATGTACACTCTGCTGCTGTATGTATGTCTGGCTATTACCTGCTGTCCTGTTGCTAGGGATCAACAGGTACACTAGTCGTAGCTCTCAGGCAATGACATACAGGTGTGGTGTACACAGTGACCTAGCTGAGTATGTCAGGAACAGTCAAGGACACCTGGACAATGTTTGAACTATGTATGACATTCACAGACTGAGAGGAGCTGACTGATAGTACATCATGTGATATGCCAGTTGTATCCACAAGTACTTACTGTCACTATTGTGTAATACTATCCAGTAGCATTCATACATGAGCTCACCATTGCTTGGGGGAACTAAGGAGCCAGAGCTATGATCTATGTCACAGCAGACAGAGACAAAAGGGGAGACTGTAGGTGCTGGGCTGCTGACTAACAGCAACATGTCATTCCAAGTTATATTCTACAGACCCTAGTGTTGAAATCCCTATTTCCCATAGCTGCATCCCTCTTTCTGCATCTGATTACATAGGAGATTTGATTACATTACTGGTATAGTGCTGTATTCCTTTGTGTGCAGAAATACAGTGGTATAGTCCTTGGATAACACAGTCTGTATTCACAAAGAAAGTCACATACCTGTTTACCATAGGCAGCAGCTTGCCTTTTGTAGGTAATGCTCATGAATAGGTGATTATATGTGCACCAATCTGTGACTCACGCTTGCTAATTGCATCCAGAACAGCTGGGTTGCATTTTCATTAGCCAATGGCATGGCAACATAGTGCTATAATTAAGGCCTTCATGTAGGCTTTGGTCCTATTCCTGGCCTGTGAGGAAGGCATTATCAAGGTGTGGGGACTACAGCATCACAGAGGGTAGGTAGAAATACTGTTCACTGTTTGGACTGATGTGGTATGTCCACAGTTTTGCATGCTCTGTTTGTCTGTTGTTAACAAACTTTATGATTTTGTGGCAGTTTATTGTTTAAAAATGTTGTGTTGGTATAAGTAAGAAGACAGACAGATGTGAGTGTTATACGTCATTTTTATCTGAATGTGCATGCTGCTGCAATTGCAGCCGATCTATCAGCTGTGTATGGTTGTAGGAGAAGACTGTGACACATGTCCCTTTCACTTGACCATTCCCCCCTTTTATGTATGGCTGTTGTGTGGATGCCCTGTTTTAGGTGTTTGGGAGGTATGGTTGTCTGTAACAGGTAGCTGAACATATTGCTGCATGTGTTGCAGACTACAGCTGCTGCATTCTGGTCAGGAGTCATACTGGGGATTGTTAACACATTGGGGGACAGCAAGCTGTATATGTCAGTGAGGGAGCAGTGTCAGCTCTGTTGTCACAGCATAGCCAGTGTGAGGGGTACCCACAACAGTCCAGGTGAGGCATGTGCCTCTGGTACATATGTTAAGTAAAGTAATAGTGCCATCCAGACAGTGGTAGGTTAGGTGACATTTAGGACACCTGTTCATACTTGTGACATGCGTCCCACCCTCCAGGCCTTTGACATGCTAATTTGGGTGGCAGTGACTGCGGAAGCAGCAACCAGTTCTGCTGGACATTGTCGGGCTCAGTTATTTATATGTTGTATTGACAAGCATGTACTTGCCGTGCAACAGACTGGACTGTAGCCCATGGCTGTGGGTGTCAAATTGTCACACATGCTAGGAATGTAATAGATAGAGCTACTGATTCATTATTATGGCAGGTGTAGTTGCAAGACATATGTGCATGCATACAGTGTGTTACACATGACTCCCATGGATATGTGTGTTCAGATGGGTATGACGAATGACACTGATCTGTCTGTCATGATTTTGTAACCTCAATCTGCACTGACTTGCCAGTAGTTCAGCACAGAGTATAGGTTTCATGACAACCATGCCATAAGTAGGTGGCACAACTGTGGACATTCTGCAACAGTCTTTGCAGTTGCCAGCTCTACCTGATATTGTAGGCCTCCCATACATCTATCAACATGTATTTGACTATGTACTTGGTTGGTGTCTCCATCACAGGCCCAAGTACACTGTGATTTATCCCATTATATGTAGTAGTAGTGTGGCACTGGCAATCTGGATAAGTTTATAGAAACACCATTTGCTCCTTAGAGTTATGTGGCCTAGTGGGTTAATGCCCTATGCTGTTGTTGGCAGAGTCCTTGGTTCCAAACTTGTCAGGTGTGATTATTTTTTCTGATGTGCATCAGTGGAATTCATGATATGTTTATAGAAACACCAGTGATTCTTTAGAGCTGAGTGGCCTAGTGGGCTAATGCACTATGTTGGAGTTGGCAGGGATGATTATTTTGCTGATGTGCAGAACAGTGTCAGAAACAGATAAGGTGAATAAAGCAGTTTTAAGCTGGTTTAAGCAGGTTTGAGTAGTGTGCAGCTTAGCTCCATGCAAACCCACACTAAAAAATTGAAAATAAAATAAAAAGGGAGTGATAGGACAGTGGTGATATAGAAGCAAATGGGGAAAAACATACTGAAAGGGGGTAGGGACATGCAGGATGGGTGTAGAGAAGAACCATAGCATTCCATTTCTTGTACAGCAACATCTGTGCATTTGTACAGATTTTGTACATGAATTTGGACCTTCAAACCCTGGAGGGAGGGGTGAGGACAATATAATGTGTTGTCAATCCAATTGGACCTACTTACTTGTGTGCAGTGGATACATGTATGAAATGGAAAGCTATGTATGGGGCAATGTTTTCTTTGGACAGGTGCCCATTGTTTTAAGGAGAGAGTGGAATGTTGGGGAAGGGCTGTAGGTACATGTGGGGAGGTAAGTTGGGTAGGAGATTGCATTTACAGACAGACAAGACAGATGGCAGCATATAGGGATGGTGTGTGGTACACGAGGGGGTAAACACCTTGGATCTGGAGGATGTTGTGGAATCAGGGATGCATGTGCCCCCAGATGGAAGTAGCATGACTGACATTCCCACCCATGGGCAGTCAACACTGTTCCTTCACTGCCCCAAAAGTGGCTGTACTAGAGGCTGGGCACCAGAGCCACCAAACCCCACCAGGTTGTCAAGTCTGCCCTCAATACAGCACAGGGGTTGTTCATAGTTCCTATGCACAATCCTGTGCATCATGGCCAGTAGTTGATCTTGGGTAACTACCGCCCCTCCACCACCACTCCCAGGTGAGACGCAACCCGTCCACTGAAGCTGTTCCACCCAAAGGGTGGTGCGGGGCCAGTAGAGGGGCACCACCACCCTGGGACCCAGACGCGTTGGTAACTGGTGTCATGGCTGGCTGAGTTAGGGTAGGCATATCAGCAGGAACTGGCCTACCCTGTCATGCTGTGGTGATAGTGGCATTGCAATGTGCATAGGTTAGTTATGAATAAAACATTTTGTTAGTTATATATAACAGCATGCCAGAACACTGGACATAATCCATGAACATATCAATGCATATTCTATGGAAACAACAATAAGTAACATAACAGTCAGTATAGTAAAAGCATGCCAGTAACAGTTATGGCATAAGGGTAACAACACAGGTAATTCAACAAGATATGTTAATATGCAGCCATTGTAATACATAATAATAATAAAACACATGCCCTAAAATAAAGTTTAGAGAACAACATATGTTAATAGTAAACCATTTATTTATTTTACATATATTGACCGGGAGTGTCCAACTCAGCTATTGCCCTTTTTCAGTGGAGGCCCGGGGAGAAAAGCTCCAAAGATATACAATGCAATGAAAATAGCAATACAGATACATGTCAATAAAAACAGCAATAGAGAATTTTGGTAGTTAAAATATGTAAGCTGCAAACATGTATATTGTTAACAGTTAAAACAATAATCTAAACAAAAAGAAGAATGTTAAAAAGGTAGAATACATTGTTTGTTTTGGTTTTAAAAGAGTTGAGTAAATATAAGGTTTTGTATGCAGAGTAGCAGAAACTTAAAATGTTACACAAGAATTTCAGGAGCAGAGTATAGAAGAAGCTTTGGAGGTTGCATTGGAAGCATAGGATGAAGTAGTTAATGATGTTTTAGTAAGTTAGTTTGACTGTATTGTAAAGGTAGGTAATAATCAGTGAAAGGGGAATACAATGGCAGGATCAGTGTTTTTTAAAGTTGTCTTTGGTAGCTAGCTTAAATTGTTATAGTGAGTCAGGGTCCTTATTTCTAGTGGGAGTTTCTTCCATGCAATAAAGGGATAGCAGCTATACAACTTACACCCTATGTTGGATTCAGATTTATTGATTTTTTAGTAGGTCTTGGGTTGAGCTTTGGAGAAGTCTAGTAGGGGAGTAGTGAGAGATGAGAGAATATAGACTTGGGCAGAAATCAGGCTGGTAAAGGATGGAGTGTATGATTTGGATTTGAAACTGTAGGAACAGGTGAGGTAGTTTGGGCCAGTTCAAGTATTTTAGGGAAAGACCGTGGTGAGATTTACATGTTTGTTGATCTACAAATCTAGCTGTTTTGTGATAGGTTGATTCTAATTTGATAAGTAGGGAGAAGTTCAGATTTGTCAATATTCGGAAACAATAGGGTACGCATGGTAGAAGGTAGCCATGGTTAAGAGAAATCCTAGTTTCAGTAGTTAGGAATTTGTTGCTCCTCTGCAGTAGTCCTAGCTTTTGGTGGGTTTTGTTTATATAATTTTTAATGTGAAGATTGAATTTTAGTTGGTCGTTAATGGTAATGCCAAGGAGTTTTGTGCTAGTTTCAACTTCTATAGGAGTAATGTTTAGGGACCTTATGGAGAAGGAAAGTTTAATGTGGTTTGCAGATTTAGGTAGAAAGAGAAGCAATTTTGTTTTCTTAGGGTTGAGGATGAGCTGATTATTAGTGAGCCATGTCTCTACTGAGTTGAAAGATGTCTGGGTATTTGTTAGGAGTTCTAAGGGGGAATTAGCAGTAACTATGACTGTAGAGTCATCTGTGTATTGGGCAATGTTAGACTGAGGACAAGAGGAGTGCAGTGAGTTGGTGAAGATTTTAAAGAGTAGAGGTCCAAGAATGGAACCTTGGGGAACACCAATTCTTATTGAGAGAGGGGTAGATAGTGTTGAGTCCCATCATACTGACTGCAGCCTATCAGAGAGATAGTTAGATAACCATGCAATTGTATCGGGGTGAAGTTTAAGTCTACAAGTTTAATAAATAGAAGAGTGTGTGAGACAATGTCAAAAGCCTTAGAAAGGTCAAGGAATAGACAGGATATGAGTTTGTGATCATCTTTAGCAAGGGCTAAGGTGTTGAGAAATGATAGTAGAGCTGTCATTGTATTATGCTTAGGACGGAAGCCATGCTGTGTTGGAGTGAGAAATGTATCATCGACATGCCTGGAGTGTCTGTCCTTGTCTGTCCTTCCTTTATGTATAACAGTGTCCTATAGCTGATGCAGCATATACATACCTCTCAAGCTATCCATGACATAGCCAATAAATAAATATAATACATTTAGATAAAGATAAGGGGTGGGGAGAGGGAGAAATACAGCAAAAACATCAGCAACGCAGCAAAAGAACAGCAGCAAATATAATGCAAAACAAAGACGAGGAACCCAATGAATAAAATGTATTCCTCTCTGACGTCTCGGCATACACCGCCTTCTTGGAATGTGTTCCTCTCTGACGTCTTGGCATACACTGCCTCCAGGAACCCAATGAATAAAATGTATTCCTCTCTAACATCTCGGCACACACTGCCTTCTTGGAGTACACAATTACTTCACATCACACACTTGTTTTATGTACACTACTAAATAGGCAATTAAACAATAAGGTCATCAATTGATACCATAAAACACTTAAAAAGTAATACATGCCAATTAAAATCAACATTCATACCCTTTGGATACAAAGTATCAAACTTTAATATATACACTGCTTCTTTATAAAGAAGTTTATTCTTGCTGACGCCCCCGCCCAAAAAAAAAAACGCACTCTACTTTTTCTAAAATTGTAGCTTATAAACCATGAACAGAACTACCATGTGCTTCCAAAAAATGTGCTACTGAACCCTGTTCCTTTTTATTTAATATATCACAAACATGTTCTAATAGCCTTATTTTAAAAGCTCTTTTGGACTCACCCACATAAAACTTATTGCAAGGACATCTGAGGGCATAAATAATGCCCTCAGTGTCACACCTATAATTCCCACGAACTTCAAATCTTCGACCATTTAAGAGTCCAAAATAAGGCACAATAAATTTGCATGCCTTGCATTTGTCACATCCTACTGTCCCTTTTATTCTTAGTGACTCATATAAGACCTCCTTGGGTCTAAAAAACCTAGATTTCACCAACAATCTCTTAATATTCCTACCAGCTCTATATGAAGCAACAAGTTTATTAGGCATCCATGAACTTCCAACCTTTAAATTTGATAACAGTTGCCACTGTGTTTGTACTATCTCATAAAACCTATTACTAAATCCAATATATGTCATTACAAAATACATTTCACAACCAGATTCAATATTGTTATTTATTTTGGAAACTCCCTTCCATTTTCTATTGTTTTTTCCTATATATTCTTTATTTAATCTAGACCATACCTTAGCAAATATATATTCACCATACTGATGCTTTTTAAACATTTTGAAAGTATAACCTATCTCCCTTAAAAAATCTTGTTCATCGCTGCATAGTCTATAAAGATGTATGCATTCACCATAAGGCAAGGCATTAATCGTATGCCCAGGATGACAACTTGTTGCTTTCAAATAATGTATGTCCACCTGAAATTTCCTTTGTACCTTTGTGGTTAGTATACCATCTTCCTTAAGTAACAAATCTGCATCCAAAAAGGACACCTTCTTCCCTATTTGGATGCCATCAAATGTGAAATTAAATCTGTATTTTATGTATAACAGTCCTCTATAGCTGATGCAGCATATGCATACCTCTCAAGCTATCTGTGACATAGCCAATAAATAACAATAATAAATTTAGATTAAAATAAGGGGTGGGGAGAGGGAGAAATACAGTCCATTAATACTGATATAGGCTATATTTTACAACAGTACTGCTATATACTCTACAGGTCTGTCCTTCTTTTATGTATAACAGTGCTCTATAGCTGCTGTAGCATACACATATCTCTCAAGCTATCCACATGAGACAGTATTGGCCAAGCAGTAACATCTGCAGATACACAACTAGAGAGAACACTTACACATCAGGTGGACCTATATGACTATCAAGGTGTACTGTGGAGTGATGTAGTATTACTGTGCTATTAACATAATCATATTGATGATACATCTATGACAGAGGGATTACGTGACAGTAATTACATTTCGTGACAGCATGACACTTGAAAGATGTGTATGTTTACACTGCAGAGTGTAAATAACTATCATGTCTTCCTTAACAGGCATTGAGATATAACTTCAGCAAACTTTCACAGACACTCCAGGCATACAGCCATACCAAAGATTACAGATTTTATTTATTTTATTTTCTCTTATTATTATTGCACCTTTTGCCGTTATTTTATTAAGTCTTACCACATTCCTGGTCAATGCTGTCAACAGTCTGTTACATCTGAACACACAAATTATTTACTCATAATAAGGGCTACTTCACCAATTTAACTGTATTTCCTGTGGAGAGAACATCTGTCATCAATATGTAACTGATTCAGTAATATTTATTACTACATGGCACTGAATTTGAACCCTGGTCTGTGTGTGGCAAAATGTACTTCAGACAGAGCATTTACTAAACTGAGCTACTGAGCCACTGCTGATTGCTGATTGATATTTGCCTAGAGCTCACCTGGAAACAAAATATGACCTGGTAATAGTACTACAGTTTTATACTAGACTGCAGTGACAGTTGAACACACATGCATGAGATTCATGCTTGACAGAGATACTAGGTAAACTATACATTACTATATAGAATGCAGGTGTACAAAATATGCTGTTAGAGGGTAGAAATATCTGTGAAGTCTACAAACCATTACCAACCAATTTGTATAAATATGAGTGTGTCAATGAGTATTGTAGATTCTGATGAAGCCCACAGGTGTGTGGGTGAAAGTGCTTGATCCAATCAAGTTTTTTTAACTTATATGGAATTTTATTTTCGAGACTATCCAGGACTGCCTTCGAGTGTTTTCTGTTACATTTACTTCTAGAAGTCTACAAACCATATCAGATTATTGGGTTAGCTGCCTCACCCATATACAGTTGCAGATAGTGTATTTGCAGTCTACAGCTATTATACTGTCATACTTGCCTGCAGCACCGTACCCAAGAGCCTGAATGTTTATAGCTGAAATGCAATGGCTGACACAAGAAAATCCTGATATACACAATATACCTTGGTTATTAATCCTGTTGCTTCAGATGTTATTGCAGAGCAGGTGTCATAATGCATTTATTGTAGTACAGCCCTGAATCTAGAGTTATTGGATAACACTTTTATTAGCTATACCTTGAGGCAGGTAGTGGTATTCGTTTGTGTTTTTATTTCATAGAAGTTGTCATAATTGATTTCATGAAAAACAGCCCTAATTACACACATATTGCACTACACAGTTTTTAGGGGTACCTTCATGCAGTTACTGGTATAGTTTTGTGTCTATTTTGCACAACAGTTGATGTAATGCAGGTGTTGCAATACAGCTGTAATTCCACAATTATTGCAGTAGAAGTTTTATTTCATTTACCTTATCAGGGTTAATGCTTTAGTCTTCCCTGTTTATTGCACTATAGTTGGCAGAAGTCAAGGGTGGCCACTGTGGTGCAGCAGTTAGTGTTGTTACCTCACAGCAAGAGGTTCTCCAGTTCAATCCCCAGCTGGGCTGCCTTCTGTGTGGAGTCTGCATGTCCTCCCTGTGGTTGTGTGGGTTTTCTCTGGGTGCTCCGGTTTCCTCCCACATACCAAAGACATGCTGTAGGTGGATTGAACACTCTAAATTGTTGGACAGTTGGGTGCTGGACTGGCAACTAAACACCATAAAAATTCAACTGCCAATCATGAGAGGACAGGTGTTCCACTGTGGTGACCCCTAACTGGGAAAAGCCAAAAGAGGAAGTTGGCAGTGGTCAGTTATTGCATTACATGTCTATGTCTGCATTCATTCCAGTACACAAATCTTTACTGTATATACCTATTGGCAGTTAATGCTTTACTCTTTCATGTTTACTTGACTGTAGATTGCAAATTAATCTGTATTCACTACATTCACGGTGCAACCTGGCCAGGCACCCAGCATGTGCCTCTAGGTTGTCAGCTCCCTCCTCTACAACTGTAGGGAGAGAAGCACGCCATTATGCATACTTGTCTATCAAACATTCAGATTAGCTATTGGTAAAACAATGATAACAGTACTTACAAACTTGTGGGGTATTCCCAGCCCGAGCTTCTGGACCCAGGAATCCAGAAGATCCCCCTTCTGCTGCTTCATGTCATCATAGTGGTGATGGACCTGCTCACCTGTGTGAGGGATACCGGTAATATTCGTGAGATTGTATGCCAGTTGTTCTCATGCCTCAGACTTGCACTCTGAGCCCTGGAACTGCCCCTGCAGCAGCCAGTCTTTATGGTCTTTCACCAGGAGTCCAACCATAACCCTGGACTCCAGAATGTCCCACCGCTGCACCCAGACGTGTGCACTCTCTCCAATGCTTGCCATATTACCATAACATTTTTTTGGAAGAAGCATATTGCAATATGTTATATTAATGATTGTGTTTTGCATGTTAATGGCTGACTCACTGATACAGTCTTTAAATTTCTATGAATATGGCCATAATTCGTAAAGCACTGATAACATCAGTTGTTGAATAACCGTGTTTTGAGAGTAATACCCATTTTTAAGAGTATCATGTGATAACTGTTAGCTCAGCTATAAGAAAGCAGGCCAACATGATTGTCTTTTGGTGTGCTGCGTTTTCAAATCTGGAAAGGGGCCACCTATGTCTGAAACTGTTATCTTGCTTTAATATACATATACTGTTTATTTATAGAAGTACATTACACATTGATATTGATGTATATTTTGAGCATAGTTGTGAATAAATTGGTTATTCATCAAATTTCTACAAATATATCTGTAATCCATAACATTTTGTTAGCATAAACTATTTAACTGTGGTGGCAGTACACTTGGCAAATCCTGTTATATGTCTGAGCAATTTCCTTGGTTAATATTGTATACTTTCTAAAAATGCTATGGGAGTCTGTTTTCTCATGAAATATTGAAGTCAATAGTAGAAAAAGATCATTCTCAAATGTTGAGGGAATGGGATGAGCAGACTAACAGTTCAAGTGAAGAACAGGAAAGACATATGTATTTTTCTAGTGATGTGCAATTTAGCAAGGACTAATGGTCCTCACACATACCTTTCTGTGTCCATAATGCACAACAACAGGTATGGTTTTGTTCACAGAAGCTGTATGGTACATGACACTGTCACACTGCCCGAGAAATGTATGATCTGTATTGCCATTCATGTATCTGAGCACAGTGATAACATGAAAGTATTTTTCAAATTGTTTAACTACATGAGTAGCATATGTTCATACTTTGTAATCCTATGCCAAAATCATTATTAGTAGACCATCCAACATCAAGATGATGTCATAACATAAACTTGTTCCACTACCTGAAAAAGATGCTTCCTCAGTTAAGATGTCTTATGTAGGCAGGCAGTTCAAAGTTAGAGTTTGGATGTAGATTGTGTTTTCAGGTTTGAATCTCGTGCCCTCCAATCTGTGTTCAAAAATGTTAATATTTGAATGTAAAAATGTCAACTGTGTATTGTGATTAATGTTCTTCACAAAAATGTCTACAGACTGTGTTGAGGAGTATTTATCAGAATTATTTGAGGAATACATTTTTCATACATTCTATTTTTTTATTTTAGGTGGCAAGGATTGCAGTTGGAAGAGAGCCATGTACACTAAGTGGATACACAGGCTTGTGGATCAGTAGAGGGATTGAGGTTTGTTGGTTATTTTACATATTTTATGAAATAAAATACATCATCCCCCATTTACAAGTCTGTATTTTTCACAATAACATGCTTAGTTTCATAGGTTTCATAGGTGTTTACTAGGCTAATGACCACAAGGGCCTTTTTAAGCCTAGCCATGCATCCCATATCTCTGACAAGTTCTGGTACCCTTGATAACTATAAGCAGGGGCTTGGGAGATGATGAACAATTTGCAGGCTGCCTGTGTCCATTAGGGATATAAATGCCAAGCCAGGGATGAATTTCCTGTTCCCCATCCAATTGTCCAAATTACGCTTGAAGTGGGTTTGGGAGAAATTCTGCTTCACATGGATGGGGAGCCTGTTCCAGAGATGGAGCAATCGCTGGGATACATACCTGTATCTCTGGCAGATCATATTCATGTAATAGGCAAGGTTTAAGTCTTTAGAATGGATAATTCTGCTGCGGTTTCTTTTGCTGATATGCAGGAGGTCCATCAGAGTGGGGTCTGACAATGCCCTGTATGCCAGGTATAGATCTCTACTCAACAGCCTGTAGGAGACCAAATACAGGGATAGGGCCTTGAGGCATGTTACTCATGCCCTGCTTTTTTTTTTAGTGAGAAACTTCTGTGGACGTACCAGTTGTTGGATATGCTGGTTAGGTACATACTATTTATTGATTAGAATGCAGGAACACCCACCATGCATCAGTAAAGTAAGTGAAATCATGACTTGGTAGCAATGCTTACAACTTTGAATACAATCTAACAAAGTAGCTATTTTATTTATCACTGAGGCATTGCTTCAGCACACAGTTTTTTAAAGGTACCCCACAAGTACAAGTGTTTTGATTAGTGTTTGTGGTGTATGGTTTGGCACACTTGTGTTTGGGTGTGGTTATTGATTTGTTATGTATAGCCTATCTGTTCACAGAGTGAATGGGTGACTACTCTGTCAGTGTTTGCACTGCTGGTTTGCAGAATTTGTGGCATGCCCTTCAGTTCAACATGGATATTGTATCTGCCTTAGACACCTTGGGTGTTTTTGTAGAAACACAGTTATAGTGTATGTTGACTGACATGAGCAGATACCCATTTGATTGCAACAGTTCATGTTCAATACTCCCTGCAGGACAGCATTGGTATTGCGTCTGTCTCCAATCCCTTGGGTGATTTTTTAAACAAACTGTTATAGCCTGGGTTGACTGACACTTGAGCAGATACCTATTTGATTGTAGCACTTCAGTATCAGCAAGCATATTCACAATGTTCTTTTTTTCAAGCCTATTGATTGATAATTGTTTTTTGTAGAGAATGCATACAGTTGTTATAATACAGTACTGCTAGTAGCAGATAGATTCACATATGCCAACAGCTGTGTTGATAGAACATATCACATTGTTTTTAGTGTTGTACTCATTATAGTGATGTGTGTTCAGCCAAATATCATGCTGCCTGTCTCAGATGTGTGTCATATGGCTTGCTTATTGCCCACAATATTGTCAGCTCACTTTCTCCTCATTTTAACAATGACACATTGTGGATGCTCATATAAATCATTGAATGCAGACAGTACAATACGTTGATATGAGCATTTATACATTTTTACAAAGCTAATGACCCATGTGTGTGTGTGTGTGTGTGGGGGGGGTGTGCATGTTTAAGCATATAGAACCGCTCAGAATTGAATAGTGTCTTCCTTTTTAGGAGTGTGACACATAGGGCCATAACTCTGTCCATAATGGACATGTTTCAATTTTTTTGTAAACTGTCATCATAATCATATTGTATTTTGCTATGATATCCATGGGACTGTTTTGTATGATAGACATTTTCTTTTCTTTCCTGTTATGTTTTGCAATTAGTCTTTACAGATCATGGTACCCATGGACATTCTCCACTCCAAAGCTGATGATGTGCAAATGTGAGGCCACTTGCAGAGGCTTCTGAGGATGAGAGTGATGATGATGATGATGTCAATGCCAAAGATCCTGGAGTTGCCTCTGCCTAAGCTATTCTGCCTGCACCCCAGAAGAGATGCCAACATGACCTCAATAGAGATGATTTTCAGGAGAAGATATGGGAGGTCATGACAGTTGTGTTCCGAACACAGATGAGGGACATGATGGAAGCCCTCAATAAGGATATGGCACAGGCTATGTAGGATTCTTTCAGGGTGATAACTTTTGAAATAATTTGGGACTCTGATCCCCATCAGCTTGGCCCCTCTGGTCGGTAAGTATTGTCTATGCGCTCCACTTGTGTTATGCTGCCAACATGGCGATTGCCATTTTATTGACTGTACTGTATATGCACTCTTGTGCATGCATACTATGTATCTGTCATGCTTATGTGTTATTGTCGTGTGACATAAGGTGTGCATGACACACATTAACACATTACACTTTCCACACACATTCAACTGTCCATGCATTGTGGTAGTTAACCTGCAGATAGAGCTGCAAGAAGTAGACAGTACACATTTGTATTACTGAGGTGATTGACAGACAACTTATGTTGTCTATACGCCATCACTAACAGTGTGATATGCCTTGGATTTCTGTTTTTGCCATATCAGGTATGTGCAGCATACAGACATGTCACTCTACATGTTTTTTGGAAGACAGTTGTCATGATGTCCCACTGCCATGCTGTAGTGTCGTGTCACGGTTTGGCAATACTGATACCATGTGGGATCATATACAGGTATATCCTGTCTATGTGCAGCACTCCTTTTATGACTGCATCAAACAACAAGTTAATTATCAATCTGTACACAGTGTTACAGCTAATACACTATTTCACAGTACATAATGGCGTTTGTTGTGTGTAGTATTTCCACACCCATGATATAGTGGCATTGGTGTACACCTTCCATAAATAGTTGTACACATTAAATGACTGTACATGTGTGTGCACATAGTTGGACACATACTGACTGATATACCTTTGACATGTGAGTATTCAGTGATTTACTGGTGATGTGCTGTAATGATGGTCACAGGAGTGTCCTCTGCTCCAAAATGACCAGGGTGGTTGACATACACCTGTTCTTTAGTTAACGGTATATGTGTATGTGCTTTTAATTTTTATCTTGCTTACCTATGCATGTTGATTTTACATGATTGCACATTACTGTGTATGTATGTTTTATACATGTCCAGTTCTGTGGATATCAGCAATCCATCTGGCCATCCATTTGATGTATATTTTCTGTTTTGTTACATGTTTGTCTGTGTGGCTTCTATAGCACCCTGTGTGCTGTACACATGCATTTGCATTGTGTCAACTTACCTTGTCCTGCTTTACCCTGATGTGGGTCCAGGCTGTCCATCCCCCTTCTTCATATTTCCCTATTATGTTATGCATTATTTGTGCAGGTATGTTTGCTTTTGTTAAAACTACTTAACAATTGCCATTCATTAAATTGACAAAGTTTACATGTGACATATGTATGGACATTATACAGTGCAGGACATGTGCACATAAGTTGCTGGCTAATGCTTGCAAGCTGTCTTTGTTCTTATTCTACTTGTGTGCTACCCAGTGTAGTGTTTTCACATCCATGGCGCAACCTGCTATATCATTATGCTGTACTTGTACATTTTTGAACTTATTATTGCACATCATCCGTCTATGTATGTGTATCAACATTGATTTCATGTACATTCAATTTATGCCACTGACAGACATACATACACATCGACACCTGTGCGTTGATATGTATGTAACATATATACATTTCATTACACATTTGTTTGGGTTGTGTACACCTGCTTGTGTATGTAGCAGTGTGTGTTGCTCTTCTGCAGTACATCTCTTTGACACTGTACTTGATTGTTTACTTTTCACATGCATTGTTATAGGTGGTTTGGTTCTGTCCTCTGGTGGAGTTATCTACCATTGTTAGACTTGCATTTGCTCATATGTGATGTTGTTTGGCTTACATTTGCATTGCCGATGGGCTAATTGGATAGGTGTATATTTATCCAGTGTGTACTATGATCCTATGTTATTAGCCTATAGCACACATCTGCCGTTATTCATACACATCCAGGTATGACTGCCAGACAGTTTGTAACATGTTGTAAGGTGACAGTGCATAGGTAGATATGTTTTACTGCATTTCGTTATGGCTGCTATGTATCCCCACCCTGTTTGTCAACTTTTCATTGCCCATATAGTTCAGTGTGCTGTCTGTGTAACTTATTTGTCCTTAGTATTTTTTTCCAACCTTTGTCTGTTTTGTGCTGTGATATTTGTTCTATGGGTATAACTGCTATGATGACCTTTGCCTCCTCTTTCCCTGTGTTTATCTTTCCTTCTGTTCTTAAAGAAAAAAAAGGGCCTATTCCCACAAAAAAACAAAAAAACAAAAAAAAAAAAAAAAAAGCAAAATGCCTATGACCATTAGACTTTCCCATAATTTTTTCAATTCCAACATTTGTCTTGTGTGTCCAACTTCTTCACTCATACCCCACGTCTTCTTTTCTATCTCCCACTTTCCTTGGGTGTGTATGTTACTTGTGTTCCCAACACAAGTCCTGAACCCATTGTTAGCAACTGTTAGTTATGGCAATGTGGGCGTGATTGCCCTTTGCCTTTAATTTTTTATTAGAAAATGCATGGATTTTGTCAGAATCCATAAGTCCAAGCTGATATAATTTAATGGCACATGTATTATGTAGCTATCCATAGTTAACTCTGAATTTACTTTAAAGAGTGATGTAAATATATATATATATATATATATATATATATATATATATATATATATATATATATATATATACTTGAAATCCTGAAATATCGAATTTCAGAATTGCGAGCCCATAAAGTGGAAAGGCTAAAACATCTGACACCCAGAAGCGAGAATTTCAAAATCTTGCATTTCAGAGATATTTAATTAGCGGTTCTGGTGTTGCACTGTGTTCATGGATTAAGTTAAGTGTTTATGTTTTAAGAATTTTGGGTAGGGGCTGTAGTGTGTGTTGGTGTGTTTTGTTACTGTAGTGTGTGTGTGCAAGGGGGATGTAGCTTGTGTGGTGGTGTTTCGTGTGTTTGTGTATGTAGTGCGACCTTGGAGTTAGTATATTTAGGTAGGGGGGGTGTGGGGTGAACAGCCCTCCACATGGGGAGTGCAGGGGGCGCAGCTCCCCTGCTTGTACATAGGATTGGGTTGTGTGTTTGTTTGTAGGGAAGAAGGTGTGTGCATGTTTATGTGTGTGGTGTGCGTAGTATAGAAGTCGCGATTTTGAATTTCATGCTTCTGGGTGTTCGATGTTTTAGCCTTTCCACTTTATGGATCCCATGTACCTTACTTTGGGATTATTGGCATTTTTAATGGTTGTTTTTTTCTTCTTTGTTATTGTAACAGAATCAGTTACATTCCATAGTTGTCCTTAACCTTACCGTACAGATTTTGTTATATTTCTATACAGCTATCAGAATTCTTGAATTGTGATCATCTTTTCATAACTTTGGTACTGTATAACGTGATTGGACAATCATTTCTTATTAATTATGGTTTACTTACACATTTCATTAGTGTGCCATTTTATTTATTTATTTATTTAACATTTGTTGACTGGGAAAGTCCGACTAGGTTCCACAGAGCCTGTTTTCAGTGGAGGCCCGGGGAGAAATGCTCCAGATGCATGTCTTTGGAATGTGGGAGGAAACTGGAGTACCCGGAGGAAACCCACGCGAACACAGGGAGAACATGCAAACTCCACAAAGAAGGCACCCTAGCTGAGAATCGAACCGGAGAACCTCTTGCTGTGAGGCGACAATGTTAACCACTGCATAGCTGCTATATTCCATTGCATGCTGAGCTATTGTGAGTTTCTTGTCTATCCACAAGTTTTGTGCTATGCTGGATTCCGCAAGCTTTGTGGAAGCCAACCCATGTTTTTGAAATGTAAAAGAGTAAAAAAAGTTATGGGGAAAACTATGTAAATAAGATTTGTTTGGAGACGTAAAAGGAGGGGATAAAAGAAACATGGATATGATTAAATATGGATATTATAAGAATAAAATGTAAAAAGAATAGATAAAAAGTTATTTTATTCATATGGGTTTTATGGAATTAAAGAATAAAGGAAATTGTGTTTTATATTAAATAGATTTTAGAAACAATACTAAGTAAAATCAGAATGTGGTTATGGAAAAAGGAGTGGGGTCTAATAGGGATGAAAATTCAGTATGATTGTAAGGAAAATTATGAATATGTGTAAATATATTTGTATATCTGTACTGCGGTGGTGGTGCTGCGGTAGCACTGTCGCCTGATAGTAAGACATTGTCCTGTTTGATTCTCAGCTAGAGCATCTTCTGTCTGGAGACATGCATGAATGGGCATACCTTCATTGAAGGTTGTGCATCAGGGCTGGCAACTCGGCACATAAAAATCTACTGCCAATCATTAGCGGACCGGAGTTCCGCTGTGGCGACCCCTAACCGGGAAAAGCCGAAAGACACAACAACAACAACATATTTGTATATCTGTGTATTTGTACATTAGTAGATATTTGTACATATGTAAGTATGTTGTAAATAAAAAATAAAGGACCCGTCCTACTCTTTTCAATAGGTGCCACAGGATCTTTTATATGCACCGGACCTTCCCCATACTCAAGCAGATGGGAACTCTAACATCTCATGTGAACGGAGACATCTTCAGGAGTTCATAACCCCTTTACACTGCAGCACAGTGTGAGCAATCAGTCTACTTTGTATGGAAACAGAGCTCAGAGCTTCAACATCAAAAGCATATGCCCTTCCTATTGTATCATTGGCACTGATACAATGAGCTCCAGACCCTGGTTTTAGTCTCGGAATGAGTCAAGTTTTTTCTTTTTTTTTGTTTTTTAGTAAGAATAGCTTGACTTGTAATAATATCTCTCTTTTATGTGTGGAGTTTACTAAAACTCAGTTATTAAAATGGAAATATTTGCAGACTATGGTTTGCTCACTTATCTCAGCCTAAGAGTGTGTGAAAGAAAAGTTGTGTAAAATCTTACCATAACCATAGATGTCCTTTTCTTCCATGTTGCAGTATTCTGCATATGGGTTTACTCCTCTAGTCTCGTGTACATACAGCCAGTATTCAAAAGCTTTCAGTCCCTCCAAGGTGCATGAGATGTCTGATGTGGCTGAGAGAACATGGGCCATAAAGGAGACATCAGCACGCACCATTCCTAAGAACTGAAGGCCCAAGTTGGAGCCAGTCCTAGTAAGGGCAATGCCAATTCATTGCCATCCAGATAGGGAAGTTGTTAGCTGACAGGAGGGGAAAGTGGGTGGGAAGGAATACTCCAACATGGAAGAGAAGGACATCTGTAGTTATGATAAGATTTTACACAACTGTTCTATGTCCTTCTATTCCAGTGTTGCAGTATTCTGCATGTGGGTGAGTGCCAAAGCTCACTGAGATTGGGGTGGTGGTCTACTGGCAGACTCCAGGAATCCATGAAGGATAGCCCTGGTGAACCCTGACCTGGATCTGGAGATGTGGTCAGGTTTATAGTGTTTGTTAAAGGTGTTAACAGAAGACTAAGTAGCAGCCTCCAGGATAGTAGAGGTATCCAGGCCTTTAAAGAAGGCACCTGAAGAGGCCATGCCTCTTGTGGAATGTGCTTTAACTGTACCCTGCAGAAACCTACCATGGAATTGGTAGCAGAAGGTGATGACCTTGGAGATCCAAGTAGAAATAGTCTGTTTGGACACTGCCTTCCACAGGGCTCTAGGGTGAAAAGATATGGAAAGCTGGTTAGCCTGTATAATATACTTGGTGTTGTGAAGATAGAACTGGATTTGTATGTATACATCCAAGGAATGTAGCACTCTCTCACTGTTCCCTTGTGGGTTTGGGAAAAAGACAGATAAGTGTATGGCCTGGTTGAGGGACAGGTCATTCACTACCTTGGGCATGAAGGATGGGTTTGTCCTGAGGGTAACCCTATCCTTGTGGAAAACAAGGAAAGGAGAAAAAGCCATAAGAGCTTGCAGCTCTGATACTCTTCTTGCTGAGGTCAGGGCCAGAATAGTTTCCCAAATAAACTTTAGAGAAGTTTTATCTTCTGACTCAAAGGGTGGGAGAGTAAGCTTTTCAAGCATGTAGTTAAGGTCCCAAGGATGGGGAAAGGGTTTCCTGGTGGGGGGGGGGGGGGCTGAGGTGAAGTACCCCTTTAAGGAAAAGTATGGAAGGAAGTCTAAATGCTAATGGGGGATCCAGAGGCAGGCATGCAGAAATAGCAGACAGATGAGCTTTGATGGATGAGTAAGCCAATCCAGTCTGTAGTAGTTTACACAGATAAGACAGAACTGGAGGGGGTTCACTAAGAAGCGGGTCCAGCTGTCATTTATGACACCAAATAGTGAATCTTTTCCACTTGGAAAGGTATGATTTGCTTCTATTTGGTTTCCTGGCCTCCTACAGGACATTGAGCACATCGTCGTTGTAAAGGTGTCTGAAGGGGATCAAAATCCTATCAGCCACAGGGTTAAGTGAAGAAGCTACCACTGTGGGTGAATTAGTAACCCCTTGTTCTGTGTGAGAAGGTCCACTCGGGGGGGGGGGCTAACTTGTGGTGATTGCCCTTAGACAATTGTAGGAGTAAGGGTAACCAGTGCTGTCTAGGCCAGTAGGGTGTCACCAGCAAGATTTTTGGATTGTCCTGCTGTATTTTCAGCAGGACCTTCTGAATGAGTGAGAAGGGGGGTGCATATAGATATTTTCCCTTCCTGGAAATTGAGAAGGCATCTGTTGCCAGTGCCTGGGGTTCTGGTGTCCTGGTGCAAAACCAGGAAGTTGCCTGCTGATGGTGGAGCCAAACAGCTCTATTTCAGGTATACCCCACCTGTGGACCAGATCCAGGAAGACATCTCTGTGAAGCATTCATTCATGGTTGTTTATGCTGGTTTTGCTCAAATAATCTGCCTGGGAGTTGTGGAGAGAGGGAATGTAGGTTGCCTGTAGAGTGATACACTGGGAGGTGGCAAATTCCCAAACCAAGAGGGCTAGTCTGCATAGCAGGCATGACGTGGTCCCTCCCTGTTTGTTGATATACCACAGTACAGTGGTGTTGTCTGTGTATATCTGAAGTGGTCCCTGCTGTATAAAAGGTAGAAATGCCTGGAGGGCAAAAAGAATTGCCCTCATCTCTCTGGCATTGATGTGTTCTAATTTGTGGGGATTTGGCCACAGGACCCACACCCTTTGGTGGCTGAGAATGGCTCATCAACCCAGGTCTGAGGCATCTGTGTGCATAACCTGTGTGGGCTGAGATGGCTGGAGAGGAAGGCCTGGGTTGTGCTTCACCTGTGCCAACCACCATAGTATTTCCTTTTTTTAGGCAGGGTAGAAGGGGCACAATGTGCTCCAAAGGGTGGTTGTGTTGCTTCCAGACTGACTGAAGGTACCATTGTAACTTTCTCATGTGCAGCCTTGCTAGAGGAGAGCATGGGTATAGTAGCTGCCATGTAGCCCAGTAGTCTGAGTTACTGCCTTGCAGTCAACTATGAGGAGTGAAGGACCAGAAGGAGATGTTCTGTCAGTGTGCTCAGTTTTGGTGGGGGTAGGAATGCCTCCAAGAGGCCTGAGCAGATCCTGCACCTGAGGAACACTATGACTTGGGTTCATACCTCTCAACCTCTTAGAGTAAGGAATCTGGACAAAGCCATAAAAAAGTGGTACAAGTACGGACAATTTTCACATATTGATCTTACAAACTTAAAAAGTTGATAGAATACAGGTTTTACATTAGCACAAACTTTCTGAAGGGCATGAAGTCTAAAACTCAAATGTCTGTCATTATTTTCTCACTTCAGTCTTTAATGATTTGTCACTAATTTGACAGACAGCCACAATTTTATGAATAACAGACCAAAAATATAAGGCAAAAATCTGGACAGTCTGCGAAAATCTGTACAGTTGAGAGGTATGCTTGGGTTGGTTGTAGATGAGATGTTGGGAAATTTATCTGGAATCCCAGTGATTGAAGGACGCTCTACCACAAAGTGGATGTGCCTTTGGAGCTTTTCTTGACTTGCAGCCTGGATCATCATGTCATTCAGGTAAGGGAATATCTGTATTCCCTTTGTCCTTCAGTAAGCAACCACTGGTGCTAAGCATTTTGTGAAGACTCTGGGGGCAGTGGAGAGTCCAAAGGGCAAGGCAGAAAACTGCAAGTGAGAGGAACCCACCAAGAATGTCAGATATATCCTGTAGGTGGGTTTTATTGGGATGTGGAGGTAAACATCTTTTATATCTAATGTTACCAGGATTCCTTGTGGAATTAGGAGTGGGGAAAAGGGCTGGCAAGGTCAGCATTTTGAAGGTAGGGACCTTTAGGAAAAGGTTGAGGTTTGAGAGGTCTAGAATAGGTCTCCAAGGGCCATCCTTTCTGAGGACCAGGAAACGTCTCAAGTAGAATCCTCTTTTTTTTGCAGCTGAGGGGACTGTCTCTATGGTGCCCTGAGCTAACAGGGTCTGCACTACCAGTTTCCAGAGGTGCAATTGCTATGAAGGTGGTCGTGGGATGCCTCGCCCTATGGGTGGGGAGATCCAGGACATCTAGTAACCATTTTGTAGTATGGACAGGACCCACTTGTATGAATGAGATTGGTCCAACCAGGGAGGCAGTGAGAGAGGTGAGCTGATAGTGACATAGAAAGAGGGGGTGAAGGAGGTAAAGGTGGCAGGTAGTCAGATGCTATCTGCCCTGTCCTGAAAGCGAGTTCTGTGGCTAGAGGGAGGGGATGCTGTAGCTGGTGGAGGTTGTTTCCTTATGGGCTTACAAGGCCTTGAAGGAGGGGCAGGATGGGAGTGCTTTCTAATAAACTGTGCTTTTGCTGGATAGTTTATTTGAAACTTAGGTATTGGAGAAACCAGCAAATGTTTAAGGCCCTGCATTTCTTTGCCTTTTTGCTGCAGAGATTTGAAAAGGTCTGCTACTTTAGAACTAAAAAGTGCAGCATTATCCAAAGGAACATCAATGAACTTTGCCCTGAAATCATCTGGCAGGAGTTGAAGGCAAAGCCAAGAGTATCTGCGTAAGGCAGATGCTGATGCTGCTGATTTGGCTGAGGATTCAGCAGGCTCATAACTGCACTTGATGGAGTGTATGGTAACCTGGGAAGAGAGAGCCAGGAGAGAGGACAGTGATGCTTTGGCAGGGGAGTCTGGAATATCTGCCAGATGTTTGGTGGCAGATTCTAAGATGGATAAGGTATACTTGGCCATATGAGTTTAGTAATCTGTAGCTCTGAAGGCCAAGGTAGCAGAAGTAGATATCTTTTTGCCCAACCTTTCCATAGTTTTGCTGCCTGACCCAGCTCTGTTAGAAATGCTACATCTAAAAAAATCCCAATCCCTATGCACCACAAGCTCCAGAGACCTCAACCTCATTACCACAATCAACAGAACATGCTGGAGGGACAGGTTCATAACCCAGAGACTGCCCATGCTCTGGAATAGACTTCCCATACATGTCAAGCAGAGCACTTCACTGGCCCTCTTCAAGAAAAATCTTGATGAGTGGATGGGAAATAGAAATTTCACCCTGGGGATCACTCCAGTGGCTTGACTCGACAGAGGCACTAGGAACCAAGGTCGGGTGGCACGATGCCAGGGTAATTCTATGGGCTAGGCTTGTAAAGGCTCCAGGGCCATTAGCCTAGTACGCATTTATGAACCTATGAACTAACTTATTGAAGTGAATCCAGTGTCAGCGGTAGCAGAAACACCTGGCTTACGACTGGCGGCTGAAATGTTCTGAGGGCTGGCGAGTGTCGATGTCACCTTTATGGCCCATGTTCTCTCAGCCACGTCAGACGTCTTACATCTTGGAGGGACTGAAAGCTATTGAATACTGGTTGTACATATATGAGACTAGAGGAGTAAACCCATATGCAGAATACTGAAACATAGGAATAAAATGACATCTTGCATTATTTCTTCATCTGTAGGAGGCATCTGTGATGTCTGCTCAGGGTAATGACGTCATTATATTTCCAAACATGCTTTGATTTAATTTAGTATTACATTGAATGTAAGAATCATATATATTTCTCCATAAACATGACCATTTTTTGCACTGGAGAAATGCCACTTCCAAAATTCCTTCTATTAACAATGGTAAAATGCATCCACATGGGTTAAGTAACAGGAATTAAAAAGGAGAGGCCATTACTCACATACTTCTGGCAAGTGGCTTGATGTTGGCTAACAGATGGTTCATCACCAGAGACATTCACAAGCTCATATACAAGAGTGGTCAACATGCAACACAAGAAGATACCCTTATACTAAGGAAAGAGCACTGTGATAGAATCAGAGATTGCAGAGAAGGCAGTTGAATGCAGAAGAGCAGGCATTTATCAAAAGAAAGGAGTGTGTGAAAAAGTAGAAAATAGACAAGATGGAGCACTCTAAGAAGGAATACAGGTGGCTAACAAAGTGGTTTAGACAGCAGTCACAATAACAAAGAACAGGGCATCAGAGAAACTCTACCATCTTCCTGAAAGTGACTCCACAAATGGCACAAATAAACTATATCAGGCTGCAAGGTAAAGACATAAAGTTAAAGATAGCCATCAACAAGATAAAGAAGGTAGCCATCAGACATTATTCATCAAATATGTCAGTAACAATCTGCTCACCAGTCCACAGGCCATCAAAAGCAGATTGAAAGAGTACTTCAAGCAGCTTCTAAATGAAGAAAACACTGCTGAAGTTGTAATGCCCCTTGCACAGCCTACAATGAAAGAGAAAGAAGAATCCACCCAAGAAGAAGGAAGAACAGCACTACAGAAAATAAAGTCAAGGAAATCAGCATGCTCAGATGGAGTCATACTCAGATGGAGTCATGTCATATATGATCAAGATGTTGTGTGCATTGGCCAGCACTGTGACATACAGGGATAAAGCCCCAAGTATAGCCCTGGCAACCCAGGTTTGATTAGTTGCTCAGACACCAGACATGCTGTTATGGATGGATGGGGCTACTCATCTTTGGGACAAGGCAATTCATCTAGGTATTCCTTGAAGGGAGGCATGGTCCACATAGGATATATGCTCATAGACATATCAAGGCAAACTCAGGTAGGGGGGGAAATGAGGGTAGAGTGTAAAAATATTTCCAGTAAGCAGCATGACGGGGAGGCAGGATGCCCTGATCCAGTGACGGCTGGTGACTTCAAATCAAAAGGGGGCTGCAGGAGACAGCTGAATGGGTGGGGTCAATGGGGTCAATGGGAATGGGTGTGGCCAACTAGAAAGGGGAGGAGCTACGCTCAAAACCACAAAAACTGTAACTTTAATTAAATACGCTGCCCTGGGTGCCAAACCATCATTATGAGAGTCCAGTCAAGAAAAAAGGAAAGTGTAGAAGAAAAAAATAGTTCAATTCATTGGCTGCATGGCAGCTTACTTAATATCTAGATGGAAACAAAAAGGTTGAGAGGTATGAAAAAATAAATTACTTTTTAAATACATTACTGGAATGCTAGTCAAAATCAAGTATAAGAAAAACAAGCAGCACTCAACTCAAACCACTTCTCCTTGCACTTGTGTCTTTCGGCTTTTCCCGGTTAGGGGTCGCCACAGCAGAACTCCGGTCCACTAATGATCGACAGTAGATTTTTACGTGCCGAGTTGCCAGCTCTGACGTACAACCTTCAACGAAGGTACGCCTATTCACGCATGTCTCCACACAGAAGACGCTATAGCTGAGAATCGAACCGGACAACGTCTTACTGTGAACTACAGTTCTAATTATGATTTATATTCAGCTTTATTAAAGTACCAAGTAACATGCTGAAAGTAGCAATCTCTGTGATACCCGCACTTGTAAAAATGTTTCTTATCCAAAAAAGACCTGCTGCCTGACAACTATCTACTTGTTTCATGGGGAAAACATGATCAAAGTAAAAAAATGAAAAGCAAACAGGAAACAAGTTCAACATACGTTGCTTAAAGGATTACTGCACAGGATATGGACCACACATGATAGACTGGCATTCTGTTTAGTTTGCAGGTAAAGCCTGCAATGAGCTCTTAAAATAATGTAATCCTGTCCTTTATTACAAATACTGTCATATACATTTCAATACCCAAGGCTTATATGTTATCTAGTTATGTAAGTATTCTCTGCATGGCAACAGCAGAAAGGCTTTCAATGTTGGCAATTCATTAACAGTATGCTTATTAAAACTTACTTGCATCTTACAATCTCAGACAAGCTTACCAAATGGTCATTAAAGCATTGCTACTTAAACACAGAGCAACAGGCACTTTCTGAATAATAATAAGCATAAATCAACAGTATAAAAATATCACCGAAACCAGAACATTCTGCAAAATCAAGGACAGATAAAAAGCCATTGTAGTACTTGTGTCTACCTTGGATCGGGGGATGTCTGCACATTTACACTGCATAACTGCTCCTTGCCTTGCTTGGACACATCCAGAGTCACTACATGGGGGAGTGGGGTGCAACAAGTGTGTCACAATTTGAAATGTCTCTGGCTGACTGCGATGGCCCTGACACATTTGTCATGCCTCTCAATCTCAGAGCAAGAAATCTGGACAAAGCCATACATAGAAGTGGGACAAAGGCCCAAAAATAAGGACAATTTTTAAATATAAACTTAGAAAGATAATAGAATAGTAGGTCTTGTATTAGTGTGAATTTTATGAAGGGTATGAAATCTGAAACTGAAATGTCTGTCATTATTTTCTAACTTCAGTCTTTAATGATTTGCCACTAATTTGCCAAAAAAAAAACACAATTTTATGAAAAATGGACCAAAAATGTGATTCAAAAATATAAAATAGCCACACAATACTGCTGGGAACCTGTCAAAGAAAGGACACTTTTTAATATTAATACTGCTAACTTAAGCAGCTGACAAAATAAAAGAATCTACATGCATTTCTGAAATAAAAGCAATCTATAACTGATTATTACAGTTATTTATTAATTGTAAACCCTCCATGTTTTCTTCCAAAATTGCCATTTTGCAGAGGGATTATTAGGGGAAGAGCAACATTTTGAACCAAAATTGGGGACAGTTGAGAGGTTTGGATATGCCTAATTTTATAAAGCAATTTATTTGCATGTACCTCTCAACCTGTTAATGCAGGAAATCTGGAAAAAGCCAAATATATGGGGGGAACATATAAACAGTACTAAAAATTGCTCTTGTATAAACTGAGACAATTAACAGAATAACAGATCTTACTTTAGCATGCATTTTTCTGAAGGTTATGAAGTCTGAAACTCAGTGTCTGTCATTATTTAGTGACTTCATTCCTAAACGATTTGACAGAAAACCACAAATTTTATGAGGAACAAACCAAAAATAACAAGCAAAAATCTCTTCATTCTGCAAAAATCTGGACACTTGAGAGGTATAGTTCAGCCGGGGCTGTCTGAGTTTGCTGCCCTCCCCCCCATGGTCGAATGGAGCTTCCCCCCCCTACAGTCATTCCAATGAACCATTACTTGGCTATTTCACCCCATTTACCATAAACACTAACCAGGAAAAGCCGAAAAATAAAAACCATAAACACTAATGTGCATACTGCTTTACTTCTGTGATGATCTGGACTTCATTTGAAAGTTTTATTTTGCATTTTACAGCGCAAACACTAATAGATATCATATCTGCTAAACAAAGCAATGCAGTCTCACAATGAAAACAGACTTAGCATTATAACTTTTCAGCCCTTGAAAACTCACATTCACTGAAACAGCATTGAAACCCACATTCAAAGAAAATGTGTTTTGTCAGTGGCAGATTAACTTTGGGTTTGGGCTGTTTTCAAATCACAGGCCCATTGCACATGAAACATACACATGCTCTTTCATACACCTTCCTGATTGTATTAAATTATATTCCTTGTACAATACAGTACAGTTTTAGAGGGTGTTTTAAATGTATTGTTTTGAAATTTTTCCAGTAAACAATGAAACAAAATGCATCCACCAGTAATGACAAAACTGCCCATTTCAGAACATTTCCATCATAAAAGTCTACTCAAACTTCTACAGTCCACCAGTATCAGTACATATGCACAATCTCTGAAGAAGTAAAAGTCATCTAAATAATTCCATATTAAAGAGATCTGTAAGTAATGAAGAGGTTGCTGCTAGCAAACAACTTTGTATTTCATTGTTTCATCTACAAATAAAGTGCCCGTTACCCTTGAAGAATAAATTGCATATCTTACACTACAAAAATGATAAGCTAGCAATATTGCAATAGGGAAGGGATGTCAAACTGATAACAGGTTCATAGTTACTAGGTATCTTCGCCAAAAAGGAGTGCAGCATCCATCCCCTTTGCAACACAGTATCAGCAATGCATCTATCTACCGTGGGAGTAAAACCCACAGCCTTCTGCATCAAACAGAAGTATACTACATGTTGTGCTATTAACAAGGCAAACAGACTCAGCATAAGCAGCACTAAACTTTTGCTCCCCTGCAGCTCTCAGCTCCTTGTAAAATCTACTCACTCAGCTGTATCTCTGAACTTTGTAGCACAAAGAAATCTGGAAAAAGCCAAAGTTTATTGTGGGGGGGACAAAAGCCCCAAAACCAGGGACACATTTTAAACATTGCTTGTATAACGTTGGAAAGTTGCTAAAATAAAATGCTGTGTTACCACCATACATTTCACTGCCAAGCCTTAAACCCAGGACCCTGTGCAAAACAGTCAGAGCAACATACCACTATGAAAAATCAGCTGTTCTGTGAAAGAGGAAGATGGAAATTTAAATGGCTACCATTTAGTGAATTCAGTTCTCACCATAGCACAGCTGTCAACCTCTTAGCACAAAACACCTGAACAAAGCCAATAATGGGTGAATACAGCCCCCAAACATTCAGTGAATTCAGTTCTCACCATAGCTCTCAATCTCTTAGCAAAAAGCACCCGGACAAAGCCAGTAATGGGGGAATATAGCCCCCAAACATATTAATTGAATTAATTTCTTACCATAGCTCTCAACCTTAGCACAAAAAACCTAGATGAAGCCAATAATGGGGGAATACAGTCCCAAAAATAGGGACAAATTTCAAATATCCATCTTATAAACTTAGAAAATTGCTAGAATAAAGGCTTTTGTGTTACCATGCACTTTCTGAAGAATATGAAGTCTGATATTCAATGCGTGTCATTTTTAACATTTGTTAACCAGGAAAGTCTAACTTGGAACAAAAGCTAATTTTTAGCAGAGGCCCAGGGAGAAACACTCCAGACAAACATGTCTTTATAAGATGGAAAAATACTAGAGGAAACAAATACAGGGAGGGAATACAGACTCCACAGAGAAGGTAAGGCACCACAGCCAAGAACCAAACCAGAGAACCTGTAGCTGTTAGGCAGCAATGCTACCACTGCACCAATGCACTACTGGCTTTGCAAGGACACAAAAATACAGAAACCACAGATTTTATGAGGAAGAGGAATAGAACAAGTATGAGGGAAAAATCTGGAATGTTTTTACAAATGGTGGTGGGTAGGGAATTCAGGCTCCTGCCACCTGGGCTCAAGGTACAGGGTTCAAGCCTTATTCTCTACTCACCACCATGTAGCAACTGGGGCATTTCACACACACACCCTACCTGTCCTCCATAAAACAGTTGATCCATGACTCCTCCTGTTTGCAGCTGAAGTCCTCCACAAAATGGCTGCCGATCCTCTCCAGCTAAGTCTTCTGGCATCCTGGCCTGCGCATGGGTCTCCTGTGAGAGCACCCTGTCCATGAGAAGTAGGCTGGAGCCTCCATCCTGCAGGTGATGCAGTCTGGTGATCTTCCGGTTGTCACTGCACAGACCTCTGGGCTGGAAGGGCGGAGTTTCCTGCCCTCCCTATCTGGACTGCCTAACAGAGCAGTCTGGAGCTCTGGAATGAGCATGCATGCATGCATGGAGTTCTGGTCTGCATAACACAGCAGTCAGGAACCATGCATGTATGCTTGGAGTCTGAATTTTTTTTTTTTATTTTATTTTTCAATTTTGTTTTATTGTACAGCTGGGGGGGGCTGCAGTCCTGCAGTCTTATAGCACGAGCCGCCCCTGCCCTGATCCCCTCATTGGCCCAATCCTTATTAGATAAGTCTGTGGAGGACAGAAGGGGTCTGTAGACTTTAGGAAATGCAAAAGGGCACCCAGATTCCCAGATGGTCAGCTGCAAGAAGGAGGAAAAAAAGATGTGTGAGTTACTGGATTGGGGCTCTTGTGGGTACTCATAGTGATATGAAGAGAAAGAGGTGTAGCCCAAATAACTGGAGATAAGCATTCTAGAGACAATGTACAACAGCAAATTAGACATTCAAGACTATGGGGAGTACTGAGTTATTGAACTCCTGACACACTACATGAAAGTGCTGGAGAGGGTGATTGATAAATCAGTATTCAAATTAGTAGAACGTAAGATGTAAGCTTAGCAGATTGGATTCAGATCAGGATGCAGCAAAACTTATTCTATGTTTGCAGTGAGAAAGATGATGAAGAAGAAGCTGGAGATGATAAAAGAGTCAAACTGAGCATTACTAAACTTGGAGAAAGCATATGAAAAATTACCAAGAAAGCTCATTTAGGCTATCCTATGATGTTTAAAGCCCCAGAAATACTGGTAAAATAAAGTACAGACTATGTGCAAGGCCCCAGTGACACATGTATGAACAGTGTTTGAACTCATAAATAGTTTCCCAGGGAGAGTGGGTGTGCATCAGGGTCCATCTCTGAGCCCACAGCTGTTTATACTTGCAACAGAGTACATTAGCAAAAAAGTTGGTGGGTACAGATCAACAAAGCTGATGTATGCAGATGATGTTTTACTACAAGCAGTCCCTGAACAGGAACATCAGCAAATAACAGGGAATTGAAAGGCAAAACAAAAGCCACATGTGATGAAACTGAGTACAGACAGGACAGCTGGTATAACAGCAAAGGGTGGAAATCAGAAGAAGATGATAACTGAGATAGAAGGGAAATGGTGGAATAGGTTAACAGCTTCAAGTATCTGTGAGAGGTGGATGAGGAGAAGAGAAGTTGAAATGAGGAGGTCAAAGCTAGAATCAGAGATGTTGCAGCCAACTGTCATAGAATGTCAAAAGTAATATGTGACATAAGAATACTGAAGAAGCTGAAAGTAAGGTGTAAAAAACAGCAGTGACCAAAACCTCCATATGGCACAGAAACCAGGGTAGTGAAGGCAAAGCAGGTAAGGAAGCTAGAGATGATGGAATTGAAGTGCTTTAGATTTATTGTAGGATGCACACTGTGGGCAGATGAAGAAATGACAACATCAGAGCAGAAGCCAAATAGTTGCATTACAGAGATGGCCAGAGTGAGCAGATAGCACTGATCTAGGCACATTGGAAAGAAAATTGAAGACAATATGGAGAAGAAAATTTGAGAGAGACAGAAAGGATGCAAGAGGAAACATGAATATACATCCAAGAGTCAGATGGATTGCATATAAAAGGACCTATGACCAGAAGCACAGTTGGATCAGCCAGTGCCTTGTGTGGGTACCATGAACCAGCACCCTACCCTCTAAGCTCTTCAGGTGAAGAGAAAAGAAAAATACTTTAAATCCTTTACTTTATCTGTATTAAGCTGATCTAAAGTAGTAGTATGTAGTTCTTTGTTAGACGAAATACCATGGAACATAATCCCCCAAATATTATTAGGGAGCAGGTCCTAAAGACACTGCTATGGCCAAGAACACCACATCGATGGGCCCCAATAGTATCCCAGGGTGCCTCCTAAATAGCAGGAAATATGGCCTATCATGACCACTGGAGTTACTTTTCAACCATAGTTTTCAGTCAGGCTTCATGCTGTACAAGTGAAGAACTTCATCGGTCATCCCTCTGCAAAAGTCCGGATCATCTACAGATCATGGAAACCGCAGACCTATAAGTCTGATTTGTCTTATATGCAAATCCATGGAAAGTGTTATTATGGAAATTAGAAATAATGATATAGCAAACCTTTAGACATGGGATCCAACCCAGTTTGGTTTTGCCAAGGAAGATATACCTACTCAACCTGGTAGACCTCTTTGAGAAGGTCACCAAGGCAATGGATGAGGGCAAAATAATGTGTACTGCCTACCTTGATTTGTCCAAGGCATTTGACACAATACCCCATTCAGGCACTGAAAGAAAACTCACAGAATTAGGCATAAACCCCTATGGATAGCCAGCTGGCTCTCAGATATGAGCCAAGAAGTTGGGATGGGGAGTTTACCTTTACAAAGATTCCAGTCATTAGTAGAGTCCCTCATGTTCTGTGCTGGGTCCACTCTTTTTTAGCATCTACTTCTCAGAAATCAAGGCCTGTATTAAGGGTCTCTGGTTTGATAAGTTTGTTAATGACTGCAATCTAGGAGCAGTTACAGAATCACCCCAAGACACTAACATCCTACAGGAATGACTGACACAGACAAGTAATTCCTGACAGCCAGTGGTGGCTGGTGACTTCAAAGTAAGGAAGGTAATTGCAGGAAGCAACTGAGTGGGGTGGGCTAACCTGAATGGGATGGGGGTCTATTACAGCAGGTCAATGGCCACTACCTCTGATCAAACAACAAACGGGGTAATTTAATTATATCCACAGACTGCCTCAGTAGTTACCTACTCATTATAGTCACTTTACTGAATATAAATTCCTCAGATATCTGACTGCAATTAATAAGGCTGGCCATAGGTGAAATGGAGCCTGAGACAAAGGACATAATAGGGTCCCCTGCTGCAAACTAGTCTAACTGCCCCTGCAATGTGCTCTTCCCCTGTTTTACACTCATGCAGGCACCATCCAGATAGACTACCTCTTTATTATTTTTCCCATTCGGTCTTAATTTTAGGCTCCCTCTCATGTTACTAGCACATCCTAACAGATCAAGACTCCACTATGATATGTTTTGAAGAAGTAATTGAATTAAACCAGGGGTTTGTTGGCTGTTAGGCTACCTGAAGTCATAGGTTTCTACTAAATGTTGTGAGGTGCATTTTACATTTTTTTTACTAACGTATTACCCTAACGATAGCTTGAACAAAAAAAAAAAACAAGAAATCAAAGTCATTTTTTTCTTTTATGGAAAAATAAGCTGTGTCTGAAGATTAACATTCAAAGCCCCACAAAATATTAGTTCCACAATAAACTGATAAGCCAAATTCTTGTAAACATATATAAATGTTATTTGGGAATAGTGTCGTCCTACCCCTTCAAAAAGATAGTTACCTTCTCTGTACCCATTTGGTGTTAGACTGGGATGAAAGCAAAAGCATGACTGTCCAGAGTCATGTATTATACAGTGGAAGGTCTAGAAGAAGAAACCAAAGCACATGGATAAAACCCACACAGAGGTAGGGAGTGCATGCAGATTCAACACAAAATGCATCACAGTCAAAAACTCAACCAGTGACTCTGGCACTATTAGATGGCAGCACTTATCAGTGCAATACTCTGCAACTGATCATTGGCAGAGTATTGCACTTATCAAACAGCCACTTATTTAGTACAAAGCTGATGTTTGACTTAATGGAAAATAAAAAAATATGGACGACTTATTACATTTAGATACACTGCAACCCTTCCACCACACATAAATGGTTATTTTCATCAAACAATCCACATACTTATCAGTTGTCGCCACTTTATAAACTACACACCTCAGATATCTGATTGTATTAAAAGTAGAACCAGTAATGTATTCCAGCTGGCTTCACACAAATGCACCATCTCTACAAACTTAAACAACAATGTTAATCACAATCATCCAGAGATAACCCTTGTATGAAACAATTAAAGCCAATGTTATCAACTGTATACATCTCTGATAGTGGTCTGCTCTTTCAGTTCAGGTCTTGGCTGATATGTGCAGCAGACCATTCCACTTACCAGGTAAACAACTACTAAATAAATACATAAATATCAGCATGTAATAAAATACAAAATAATTGGCCACAGTAAATTTTAACCTCCCCCAAACCAGTACACATGTGCACACATACATACACATACACACTAACAGAGATGTGAGCTCAATTACAGCCAGTTGCCTGCAGGTCACTGTAGACCTCAGATGTTTGATTGCAATGAAATGAATGAACAAATATATAAAAAACTGCCACACAGATTGCCACTGTCAGAATATATAGTGTGTGAGTCACTGCAATAAAATACCTCTTAACATCTTAGTTCGTGAATCAAGGACAAAGCTAAAAGATAAAGAGGAACAGAAGACCAAAATCAGACTCAGATATTGCCTTATTAAAATAATAGAAAGTTGCTATAATAACATGATTTATGTCAATATGCTATTTTCCAAAAGCTACTAAGTCTGAAACTGAAATGTCTGTCATTGTTTAGTAATTGCAATTCTCACTAATTTCGCAGAACACCAAAAATTTTAATGGAAAGTGGACCAAAATGTGCCCCCCACCCCACTACACCTCTCAACTTCTTTGCTTGAGAATTCTGGACAAAGCCAGCAATAATGGAGGGGACAAAGACCCAAAAATCAGAGGTCACATTTAAAGATAACCACATTTCACTTAAATTAACAGAGCAAGATGTTTTCTACCAACATACACTTTTTAAAGATAAATATGAAACTATAATGTCTGGCTTTACAGACTGATTGTAATGCTCATTGATTTACCAGACAAATAAAACATTTTGGGGGACAGAGCAAAAAAAATAAAAAAAATAAACTAGGACCTTTCTACAAAATCAGGGACAATTGAGAGAATCTACATCCTCCAAACATACACTGATTTGGTGGAACACCAGAAACATTACAAGAAAATACAGACCAAAATATGAGGCAAAACCAGGAACAGTCACGACATTTTATTCCCTCTATCTCTCGTCTTTGCTCAACAGTTCTGTATAAACATAACCAACAATAATGAAAGTCCCAACATCCAAGACAATCTTTAAATATAATAATAATTTATTTAAAAAATTTATATTTCAAGTTCCATTTCCTGACCAACAAGAAGTGTTGAACTATAATGGCTGGCTTTATTGACTGACTGTAAAACTCAGTGAATTATCAGTAAGATAAACATTTTGAGATACAGAGGTAAGAAAAGCAGAACAAATCAGGACTGTTCTACAAAATTATGGACAGTTGATAGCATCTTCACACCCTCCCTACCATAACTCTCTAGTGTACTTCATTATCAGAACATTCCTCTTTTTGGTCAAGAGGAGAAGGTAAACACCACACCGCGTTCTACACATAGTCCATCAAAACCTGAACCACCCAAACCCACACATAGTAACACAAAACACACACCTACATTTGCAGAGGCTCTCAATAAAAATCTGCCCAAACAACAGAGACATCCAAAGCTAAAACACAAGCAGCCACCACCCCCCAACACTATCCATACGATACATAGCCCACAAAATCAGTGTGCCTCTCAAACTCAGCCCAATAACAAAACAATGTACCCAACACACTAGTCATTGGTGGTGCTGTAGTCAGGCACACTGATGTCCCTCTCACCAGGCTAAACAAGGAGACTGTTACTGTCAGCTGCTTGTCAGGTGCCAGGATCAGCGATATAATGCAAAAACTCAGGTCACGCCACAACAAGTACAAATATGAATCTGTAATTATAAGTGTTGGACTGAATGACCTGAGACGTACCTCCCTGGACTACATGAAAAGGGGCATGGAGGAGGTTTCTGACCATGTGGCCCAGGCAGGTATGACACTAGCCTTAAGTAGCATCCTACCATCACCCAAAATAATACCACAGTACAAAGACAAAATGATTGACTTCAACAATTGGCTAAGCTTCTGATGTCATTCCAAGTGGATCCAGTATCTGTCTGCCTGGGGTGACATGATTGGCAGGCCACGATGCTTTGCCAGAGATGGCTTGCACCTTTTGCCTCAGGGATTCTGGATACTGGCTAAGGCTTTTGCCACCCATATAGTGCCTTTCTTAAGCAAGGCTCAAACATCAAACACACCACCATAGTAAATACAAAGAAGCAAAATCTAAGGGTAATGCTACTCAATGCTAGAAGTCTAAACCTCAAAATGTACTCACTCGAGGCACTCCTTAAGATGGAGAACATCAACATCTGTGCAGTGACAGAGACCTGGTTTAAGGCTCCAGAGAGCACCCCTGCATTACCAGGCTACAATTCTTACCACACCTTTTGGCCACCTAACCTGGACCGAAGCACTAAAGGAGGAGACATGTCCATATTCATAAAGGATATCCACACCTCCAGGCTAGTTGCTCAACATAATGCATCCAAAATTATCCACGTACAATTAACACCAGGCAGGACTGCAGTTCAGGTTGTAGCTTGTTACAGATCCCCTGGCATGCCCCAGGATGTCCACTCCATGTTTCTCGATGTACTGTATAATATTAAGGTACAGCCCAATAACCTAATATAGGGAGATTTCAACTACCTCACCATCAACTGGGAAAACTACTCATGTACTAACTCATCTGCCCAACGTTTTCTGGAATTCATCAATTCCAACACCCTGGCTTGTCCATACCCCTAGTAGGGGCAGCAACATCCTGGACCTGGTCATTACCAATATGGATAACAGATGCTCCATGCCAGAGGTCATCTCCTCGCTGGTCAGGTCTGACCACAAGCAATCACCCTAGACATCCATACCCTGCCCCCACCCCCCATTAAGGAAACCACCGTAAAAAAAAATTATCCAAAGCCAGCTTCATACTTCTTAAGTCAGAAGTGACCAACTTCACATCACCCACACAGATGAAAAATAGAGACATGACTGCTGAATCATATACAACAGCACTGTATAAGCACATACAGGAGTGCATGGATCATGCCACCCCCAATAGAACCAAGATGCTATCCTCCAAAAAAAGGAAGCCAATCTGGTGGTCCCCTGCCATAAACAAACTCTACAACAGAAGGAAAAAACTGTTGCAAAAAAGAGTAAAATCCCATGATTGCAGGAACTCCCTGGTCAGCCTCAGCAAGAAGCTGAGATCCCTCATAAAATCCTCCAAAGCTAGTTACGAAAATAAAATCATCATGGATTCTAAAGACATCCAAAAAGCTTTCTACAGTTATGTCAAGAATCTCAATGGCAACACTCAGATCTGCTCAGAACTACAGCACAATGGCACTACATTTACCGAACCAACTGATATTACCAACATCCTGGCAGACAGGTTCAGTGCAAACTTTATCCCCCCCCCCTCACCCCCCAAAGGTCCCATTTCCATACCAGAAGATTGCAAAGCCCCTGTAATCACAGACGCACAGGTAAAGATCGCACACTCCAAAGCCAAGAACACAGCATCCATGGGACTGGACAACATCCCAGGCTGCATTCTGCATGAACTACAGAATGAACTGGCACCCCACCTAAGTACCATGTTCAACCATAGCCTCACATCAGGCTTTGTGTCTATGGAATGGCACACAGTGATGGTCATCCCACTCCGCAAAGGTGGTGCCACCACTAACCCCATGAACTACCACCCCATTAGCCTGACAAGCCTGGTCTGCAAGGCCATGGAATGCATCATCCTGGAGCTTATAAACAAAGACATAGGTAACCTCCAAACTCTGGACCCCACTCAGTTTGGGTTTGTAAAAGGTAGATCATGTTTCCTAAACCTGATTGACTTCTTTGAAGCAGTCACCAGAGCAGTAGATGAGGTAAGGTGGTGCACACAGCCTATATTGACTTTGCCAAGGATTTCAACACCATCCCCCACTCTGGTATTATAGATAAACTCACTGGACTAGGCATAAATCCATATGTTACAAGATGGGTGGCCAACTGGCTCACTGATGTGGACATTCTACAAAGAGGCCTCACTGAGGCTGATGCTTGGTGTCAAAGTCAAGGCCTAAAGCTCTATGCCAAGAAGTGCATTGTCATCCCCTTTGGGAAAAACACCATACCCATGAACTACCACATAGGCTGTAGCCTACTAAACACCAAAAGTGTGATAAGAGAACTTGGGACACAGGTGGACAGTAGTCTCTCCTTTGATAATCACATTTCCACAGTAGTCAGGAAATTCTTCTACATGGTACACCTCATCACAAAGGGGTTCTCCTCCAGAAAAAGAGAGGTCATCATTCCTCTCTACTCATCCCTCATCAGACCCATTATAGAGTACAACGCCCCATTTGGCATGTACCTCGCAAGGCATCTGCAAAAACTAGGAAGGCCACAGAAATACCTCACTAGGAGGATTACCAGTCTCAGACAGATGCCATACGCAGAGGCCATCTCAAAAAACTCCAGCTCTACACCATCGCATACCGCCTACTCAGAGGAGACCTCTGCCTAACACACAAAGCCATGTCTAACCCAGATCTGATGGACATGCTACACTTAAAGAAATCCCAAACCCCTCCTAGCCACAAACTCCAGGGACCTAAACCTCGTTTATAGGTTCATAAGTTCATAGGTTGGTACTAGGCTATCAGCCCTAGGTCCTATACAAGCCTAGCCATAACAAGTCCCTGGCTATTTCTTCCCACACTATTTACTTCCCTGGACCCCTGTCTAGCAGGGCAACTGAAGTGATCCCCGGGGTGAACCACAATAAACAGAACATGCTGGAGGGATAGATTCCTGTCGCAGAGACTTCATATGCTCTGGAACAGGCTACTCATTCATGTCAAGCAGAGCTCCTCATTAGCCCTCTTTAAGAGAAATCTTGACAATTGGATAGGAAACAGGAAACTGGATGGGAAACCCCGGGGATTACTGCTGTGGTGCTGCTTGACAGGGGCACAGGAAATCATTTTCTTGGGTGGCAAAAGCCAGGGAACCTCATTTGGTTAGGTTTATATAGGCCCTAGGGCTGATAGACTAGTACATACCTATGAACCTATGAACCTATTAAAAACTCCAAGATCCTCTTTGTTCTACACTTAAAGGGTCTGTAGCATACTGACTTGCAGATAACAGTGTTATAATAGTATATGTATACAAGCAATGTGTTCATACGTGGAAGCCAGGTACAGAGGTGCTCAATGTGCATAATACAACGTGGTCTGAGGGCCTGAACAACTTGCCTCATGCACATGTTTGTGGGGGAGAGGCTGGCTTATTTACATATTAGTAGTTTATAGATGTGATGGATGGCTGCCATCAATAAGGCAACTTTCTCTTGCAAGTGGATGTGATTGATTAGTAATGTCCTTTGTGCAGGCCACTGAGGGGAATGTAGGGGGAATAGATATGCTTGTAAGGGGAAATGTATTCATTGTGCAAGCATAAGCAACACATGTAGGCCCACAAATTTAAGTTTTTGCACCTCCATAGCACACTTTCAATAGAAGACGCCAACATGCTTCTAAAACTTAGCAAACCATCTCTGCTATTGCTGCTATAATTCTGGCCTGATAAGAGTACATTTTAATTATGCCCTTGTAGTGTACCTAACCATAGATATAGAAACAATACACATTCAAGAATGCATATGTTTGTAGTGATACATGTGGCCTGAGGATATGTTCTCTCTCTGTGGAATACTTTGAGAGACTATTTCATGCTGTCTCCATGCAGACTTCATTTTTTAAGGAGAAAGACAGTTGAGTCTAGTAAGACCAAAGGAAACACACCCGCACATTCATAACCCATATCTATGATAAGATATACCAAGGCCACATAGTTCTTGTCACATTAGTACACTATGCTTTAAATTTCTATGGGAATATGTCAGTTTTCCCCATGCAGGGAATGATATCTTTCTACAGGCCCTTCATCTCCATAGTCAGTAGATGATCAGGTATGACAAATCTGACTGGCTTTTTCATGACCATGCCTATCAAGATGTAATTAATGACATCAATGCCTGAACAGGTCATATGATCGAGTAAATCTTTGGGCCAGTGATATGATGAGTGCTGAAAAACACAGGACTGACTCACTGACACAAATGCAGAGGGCAACTGGATGCAGCCTGTCAAAGGAACCCCCATTAAGAGAGATGAAAGTGTTCCTGGAATTTCTACATGGAGGTCCGGAGAGTTCCACAGTCAAAAATGGAGTCCTGAATCTTGGTAGAAAGCTCAGCGAACTGCCCAGAATTTCTGTTGGTAATAGTCATGGTGGGTATCTCTTAAACTGGACAGGTATCTGCTATCATAGGTGTATATCTAGGGTAGTACAATGCACAACCATGAAATATTTTGTAGGAGTATCAGGGCCCAAGTTTAAAGGCCTCAGGCAAAAGGTATATTAATTGTTTATTTCCCAAACTGCTATATTAGGTAGCATTTTTTATTTACTGGGATTCAGGTATTAGTGAAGGGTCTTACTTAGTTTGGGTGATTTATTTTAGTGTATTCACAGGTACAATGTTATTGGGGTTCATCTACCATGGATATACAGTTGTCTGATGTTAAGGAACTGTCTGGATCTGATGAGGAAGTCAGCTAAATTTCAGCACAGTTGGAGTCATGGTATCAGAGGCAGACTCAGTAAATGTAATGTCTACATCCTCACAGTGTTTCAGTGTCATAGCTTATGATCCTGTGTAAACCAGCCCTCAAACCCAAGAAGACACGCAAGGACAGGATGATGTTGAGAGATCTACCCAGAAGGTCATCACCAGCAGCATACTTTACACTGATTTTTAAAAGTTCCACTGAGAAGACATGGATGGATGTCATTCTGTTGGCCAACCAGACCATCGATATTTCTCACCACATCATTTAGTTGTGTCCATGGTGGCAGCCCAGCATTTGAGCATGGTCATAGTACAGGAACAGGCTAGCACCAGCACAGACCTTTTTGAGCTGGTAGGTGTAGAAAATGGTCTGCATGATAATCTCCAGGAGTGCTAGGACCCATGTGCTATCTGAGGCCAACAACTCTGGAACTGGCATTTCTCAGCATGTAATATACATATTTTTTGAATTGCTCCATTGTAATGTTTATCCTCAATGGCATCTGAGTGTCCACATTTTTATACTGTGCTCATTCCCATGTGCTTATACCAGCATTTGCATATTATGTAAGTCACAGAATCTGTTTTGTTTCCATTCCTATGCTCAGTCTGGCCCTGAATCCCCCTGCCCCCAACCATGTGTGTGACTAGTCATCATACAAAATCACTTTATCTGATGGGAAAAATGTTTCTGAATCCCAGTCATTGCTATTTATACTGCTTCATCAATATTTATTGTTTTTATTGACAGATTTTTAATCCAAATTTAACTACATTTTATTTAAAAAATGTAAACACTCCATCTAGAATAGAAAAGTACTATGTGTCCTTTATAGTGAATACAATTACGAGAGATACAGCTTAAGTTTTGCTTTCATTTTTATAAAGCACTTAAAACAGTGCATGTCATTAGTTTTTATGAATTTTGATATAAAAGAGAGTTTAGACTTAAATTAGTCTCTTTCCCTCTCTCTCTCTCTCTCTCTCTCTCTCTCTATATATATATATATATATATATATATATGTTTAACATGTTATACTTTAAAAGGGTTAAATTATGAGCAACAGTGAATATACTTAATTGTATGATGTTTGCTATTTGATTATTTGATTCCATTCTACTGGTCAGTGTAAATGTTTGAATTGCTATTTATTATTACTCTTTTATACTTCCTGCCCTCACCAATAATGTTTTAGCTGAGGTGAGAAAAAGTTCCCAATAAATTGTTTTTGTGTGTGTGTGTGTGTGTGTGTGTGTGTGTGTGTGTGTGTGTGTGTGTGTGTGTGTGTGTGTGTGTGTGTGTGTGTGTGTGTGTGCATGAGCAGTGTTGAACTGTGACTAATGAAATATGCTGAAGAATTTAACGTCTCAAACTATGTACCTCTGTTATTGATGCAGAAATTCTTTAAGATCATGTTGGTTTCCAGCATCAGTAAGTGATGTGTCTTGCTCTTTTGTTACAAAGACGTGCAAAGGAAAAAGTCACAGTTCCACTCAGAAAAAACTTTCCTATTCTGCATATACATTAATATGCATTGTGAAAACAGCAGCTCCCTACTGAAATGTCGACAGTCGAAATGTCGTGTGCTGAAAAGTTCAAAAAAAGTCCGAAAACCAGGAGAAAAGTGAATCTGAAAAATGTATCTTCTTCCTAAAACTTCTGTTTCCACACCTCCTGCAATTATATATATAATCTCTGAAACTGCCATACCTGGGAGAAAAGGGACTATTCTGAGAAATGGCATCCTAAACTTTTATATACAAGTCCAATCTTGTGGCCATTCAGTCTCTGCTTTTCACGGTCTTGACATCTGAAATGGTTACTGAAAACAGCACTTTTTTTCACTGTCTGAAAGAACATACATGCTACTGAACACCTATTAGAACAGCAGCTTTAGCAGAGTATTTTTTTTGTTAATCTCTGCCCCACCAATACAAATGTTACTTTCAGTAGTCATTTGCTGGAAAAGCTCACTCAGACTCTGCCACAACTTGTTGTGAAGGAAAGGTTAGTTTACTTTTCATTTCTTATATTTTGTATTACTTTATTGCCTTCTTCTATTTTATATATTATGATTTATTTTCTTTAGACTGTGTTTTTCTTGTATTCTGCTTTTAATTACATATTTAAACTAGGAAAGAGACCACAACTGTCTCACTTGTGAGTCATGCAGAAATTAATCACCTGTCTTTCTAGTTGTCTGCCCCTTATGTTAATTTAATCGCATATCTCCTTCCCTCTCCTCTTTCATTGGCTATTGTGAGTAAGCACAACATTATCCTTTTGTGAAGTCACTTCACTTCAACTATTTAAATTTATTGTCCATCCCACTGTATTCCATAGAACCAGAATACAAAGTGCCACCCCCTTACAATCTTATCTTGCTCTTTTAAAATAAGTGGCTCTCCACTTAAACAGCTAAATATTAAGTTACCCCCTCTTTCATACCTAACTGCTTAGTATATACTGCAGCTCTTAGGAAATTAACCCATTTTTATCTTACCTTTAAAATCTGCAACAGCTACTCCAAGACAACCAATTATGGGAGAGTCCACATGCTGCCTCCCAGTAGTCATCTTGAGATTAGAGCTTCTGTTTTACTCCTGGTGAGAGAAGGAGCATAGGGGCATTATTTCCTGGAGGCTGCTGATCACTGGAAAACCTAATAACTGCTTCATAGGTGCCAGCTTGGAATCTATGCTTATATTTTGCTCACAGTGAGCAAAGAAGCAACGTGCGTTGATTCCTGACTGTTTCTGGTTGGGCAGTGAGTGTCTGCACTTGTCATTCCTGATTGGTCTGGTTATTATTCAAAGCATCTACCACGAAAAGGCCATGACAAGCCTTCATAACCTTGCATCATCTGGGACAAGACTCTGAATTACCAAACAGGCCATGGCCTGCTTCTCATTTTGGGATTGGTGCTACTGTTTTGCTTCTGGTTAGAGAAAAAGCAAATGAGCATTGTATTCTAGCTAGCAGCAACCAAGCAGTAGCCATTCAGGTGACACCCCTGTTTTCATCATTCTTAACAAGCTATTTTTTTTTTCTTTTCAGTAAGTATCTCTTGATTTGCTTAGAACCTCAGGATATCTGCCTAAATTCTTCATCCATAAATCATCAGGCTCTAGTTATTAGTTTCCCCTCAAGAGCGTGTCAGGTGCCATGGATATTAATTTTCCAACTATCTCCAATACCAGTTTGGTGGATGCAGGCATTCTGAAGCAATGTAGAAACCGCTTCATGTTCACCGAAAACCAGTTAATTCTCAAACAAACTGATATGGTATGTTAGAGATATATTTATACATTGTCACTGGAAGCAAAGATCTCACATAAATGCACCCTTAATGCCAATAAGATCATCAGTAATACACATGCTACACCAATCACAGAAAATTCAAAGCAGACACATAGACCCACATATGCTGAAGCATTTAAATGCAAACTTCCAAATCTCCAAAGACCTCCTAGACAAAGTATACATAACAAACCCCCTCAGCAGTCCTGAATGTACTCTCAAAACATCACCCATATCAATGCATATAGCCACATCTTATGGAGCCTGTACTGCTAAGCCCATAAGGAGCGCAAGCACTCAATCCAACATTCTGGTCATTGGAGACTCCATTGTGAGACATTCTGATGTATCTCTGACGAGACTGAGTAAGAATATCATTATCAGTTGCTTATCAAGTGCCAGGATCTACCACATTACACGTGCACTCACGTCATTGGACCACAAGTACCAGTATAACTCAGTCATGATCCATTTTGGTGTAAATGACCTGAGACACATGTCCCTAGACTATATGAAGAAAGACATCATGGAAGTCTCGGAATATGTGTCCCAGCCTAGCATTGAGCAGCATTTTACCATCTCCAAGGATGATGCCACAATATGAACAATAGAAGGCTAACTTTAATACTTGGCTTAGTTTCTGGTGTCATTCTAAAGGGGGGGGGTGCAATATTTGTCAGTGTGGAAGTATATGGTCAACAGAAGACACTGCTTTGCCAGGGATGGTCTGCACCTCTCTCCTCTAGACTTTTGTATATTAGCTAAAACATTGTCCTCCCCCCATAGTGCCTTTTATAGGCAAAACCAAACAGAATATGCTTCCGACATAACAAATCAAAACCAAGAAAATCTAAAGATGCTACTGCTCAGTGATAGGAGTCTAAACAAAAAACTGTACTCCAAAGAAGCTCTCTTCAACTTAGAGAATGCTGATAACTGTGCAGTCACTAAGGCATGGTTAAAAGCCATGAGAGCACCCCGATGGTGCAAGGTAATAATGCCTTCCACACATTTAAACCAGCTACTACATAGACAGGGAGTAAAAGTGGAGGTGTCTTGACTTGTATCAAAAATAAATATACCTCAAGGATGGTCAAACAGGACAATGCACTTGAGCTTCTCCAAGTTCAAATCACCATAAGCAAAATCCCACACTACTTCCTTGCAAGCTATAAGTCCACCTCTGTTTCACAGGACACCCATACCATGTATTTAAACTTGTTAGAAACAATCACCACCCTCCAGTATCATATTCATGGGCGACTTTAATTACCCTACTATTAACTAGGAATTGTATATGACACTAAACGTACAGGCACAGAGATTCCTGGATTTTATAAAAACAAACTGCCTGGATCAGATTGTCAGTACACCAACTAGATATGCAATCATACTGGATCTGCTTCTCACTAATATGGGAGAGTGCTCCATACCCTCCAGTATAATGTCTTCTCTGGTGAGTTCAGACCATAAAATAGTTTCCTTTGAAGTAAAAATAAAATATGGAACCCCAGCTAACAAGTGAATATTCAGGAACTACTCTAAGGCTAACTTCCTACTATTAAGTGATAACCTGGCAAAATTTCAAGCCCCAATAAACCCTGAGAACACTGCTGCCTATGCAGAACTCTTCACAGAAACCCTATAAAAGCATGTTAATAGCTGCATAGAGGCAGCTGTACCCACCTGAAAGAAGTACAGAACTAATTCAAAAAACAAGCCACCGTGGTGGAATTTTAAAATCAATAGCCTGTATAACAGAAGGAAGAAAATCATGGCAAAAATTAGGAGGTGCTGCACCCATCAGGATAAAAACACTCACAGCTCATAGGTTAGTACTGGACTAATTGCCCTTGTGGGCCATTTTAAGCCTAGCCAATTACCCCCTGTGAGAATCAAACCCTGCACCTTGTGTCTGTAAGGTAAACACCTTAACCATTATGCCAGTCTCCCACACTATCATCAGACTAAACAAACAACTCAGCAGACAAAGTCTACCAAACCCAGATTTGCAGAAAATTTAGCCAAGGACAACCACAAGGCATTCCTTAGCTATGTCCACAACCTCAAAGGCAATACACAATTGTGTGAAGCCACCTGTACTGAACAAGAAGATATAGCAAACCTACTAGCAGACAAGTTCAGCTCCAACTTTACCCCTCTCTCCCCCTCAACCTTCTCTCAGAAAATGCCATCAACTATAACTCCCCCTGCTATCACTAGGAAAGAAGTTTCTTAACGCTCTCTCTAAAGCGAAGAACACTGCATCAATAGGCCCAGACAATATCCCAGGATGCCTTCTAAATAGCATGAAACATGACCTATCAGGTCCTCTGGAATTGCTATTTAACTGTAGTGTCCAAACAGGCTTCATACCTCATGAATGGTGAACAGCAACAGTCATCCCTCTGCACAAAGGTAAGCCATCCACAGACCATGGGAACTACAGACCCATAAGTGTCACTAGTCTCATATGCAAAGCCATAGAAAGAATTATCATGGAAATGCTCAAGAATAATGTAGGAAACCTCCAGACACTGGACCCATCCAAATCTGGTTTCATCAAGGGAAGGTCATGCCTACTAAACTTGGTGTATTTCTTTGAGATAGTCACCATAGCAATAGATGTGAACAAACTGGTTTACACTGTCTACCTTGACCTGGCCAAGGTATGTGACACAATACTGGACTTGGGTATTGTCAACAAACTTAAGAGGCTCGGTACAAATCCTTATGCTACCCAGTGGACAGCCAGCTGGCTCACAGACAGGACTCAAGAAGTTAGAATTGGGGTGTCCACCTTTACAAAGAGGCCAGTCACAAGCAGAGTCCCTCAGGCATCAGTCCTGGAATGACTCCATTTTGGCATTTACTTCTCTGAAGTCAAAGCCAATGTCATTGACCTCTGGCTGACTAAATTCTCAGATGATTGCATTAGGAGCTGTCATTGAATCACCTACCAGCACAAATGTTCTCCAGGAAGGACTGACACACACAAACAATTGGTGTCAGAACCATGGACTAAAACCAAATGCCAAGAAATGCATAATGGTATCCTTTGGGAAGTCATCCACCCCTGGTAACTCTCACGTTGCCAATACATCCCTAATAGTTGAGCCAGTAATCTGGGACTTGGGGTCACACATACACAGTAATCTAGCATTTGACCATCATGTGTCTACAGCAGTGAGGAGATCATTCTATCTTGTGCAACTTGTAAACAAAGGTATGGCACCAAGGTCCAAGGAAGTCATTTGTCCACTGTATTCAGCATTAATCAGGCCTATCATTTCGAACAATGCCCCCTTTGGTATGTACCTTACCAGGCACATCCAACAATTGGAACATCCACAGAGATTCCTCACTAAAAGAATACAGGACATAAGTAAAATGTCCTGTGCAAACCACCTCAAGGTCCTATCACTTTATTCTGTCTATTACAGGTTGTTGAGGGGAGATACAATTCATTGTCTGACCACACTCTGATGGACTTCCTGCATATCTGCAAAATAACCAGCACCAGGATTACCTGATCTAAAGACAGACTTTGTCTGTGATATAAATATGATCTTGAGGGACAGGTATGTATCCCAGAGACTACACTGTCTCTGGAACATGCTCCCGTATGTGAAGCAGAGTTCCTCCCTAACCCAATTCAAGTGCAGCTTGGACAATTGCATGAAGAACAGGAAATTCATCCTTTGCTTGGCACTTATGTCTCTAATGGACACAGGCAGCATGTACATGGTTCATCTCCCATGCCCCTGCTTATAAATGTTTCACTTCCCAAGCCCCTGCTTGTACTTATTAAGGGTACCAGAACTTCTCAGAGATTTGGGATCCATGACTAGGCTTAAAAAGGCTCTTGTGGTTGTTAGCCTAGTAAGTACCTGTGTACCTATTTAAAAATCTAGTATCCCTGCATTAAAGTGCAATGCAAAACATGGCAGCTCAACATGGTAAAAATGTGTCTCCTGTCTCCAGGTGCATTTGTATGTATCAGACAAGGTAAAGCTGTTTAGACTGTCTGTTGTGTAAATGCACACACACACACACACACACACACACACACACACACACACACACACACACACACACACACACACATAAAGAAATATTACAATTTAAGTTGCTCTTCATGTACTTTTTCTACAGATCAGAAATGATATAATAGCAGCTTTTTAACTGTATGTAGTTCTGCTTTTTATCGTACAGATTACATTGAACGTCCACATCAGTGACTCTGTAAAATGTTGTAATAAAATTGAAAATACAGATGCTGTCTGTAAGTATGCACCCTACAGTGTGAGCAGCAGTACAAATGAAGAATGTCTTTGGGAGCAGCTGAGCTCACCTGCTTAGGAACACAGTGCTATTCTACTCCACCTACATATCCTGAGGTAGGTGGTGTGCATTGCTTACAGGATGTTCAGATTTTTTTTTAATATTAATGTTCCTAGCAGTCTTATTCAATCAAATGATCACAGTTTAATTATTTAAAATTTCTAAATTTTTAGTTTATTTATTTTGTCATTACTATTTTAGTGTATTGTGTTTTGCACCCATTCTTCTTGTTGCTTATTTTGTGGAGCTTTTCTCCTCGGGCCTCCACTGAGAAAGGCCATCAGTCCAGTGGACTTTCCTGGTTAACAAATGTAAAATAAATAAAAAAATATACCTATTCTGAGTCTGACAGTACAGCTCTAGATGTTTTTATAGCATTTTAGAGAGTCACTAGCATCAACATTTGATGTACTCTATATGATAAAATGCAGATCAAAGTTGCGACACCTTTTTAAACACACACACACACACACACACACACACACACACACACACACACACACACACACACACACACATATTTCATATACCTTTTTCACAGATCAGACATTTTGAGTAGCACTTTGTTGTAGCAATCTTTGTATCATCTTTGAAACAAGTATGCATTCTGCATACCAATGCAAAATTTGCTAAGGGTATGAAGAGGATTCTTATTTTTACATTTATTAAAAGTATTAAAATACTTTAATCAAAAGCATTTCATATAAATAAGAAAGTAAAACTACAATGGATGTTTTAAGTTAGCAATTTCATATTAAGAGAGAAAAGATCTAAATTAAGAATGTGTGTATATTTTAAATTAAGATGTCAGCAAATGCAGAACAGCTATTTAGCCAAATGCTCTCATGTTTTAAGGCAAACTCTTCCACAATTTGTAAAACAAAGTTCATCATACACAGGTTTTAGACATGTTTGCATTTAATAATGTAAATTAATTTTTTTTCTTGTTTACTTCATTTCTTCATACTATCATATTTATTGTTTTAGTTTTATTTTAAAGAACTCTGCAGCTTTCAGTGAAGAGTTTTTTTCAGTGTGCCCTGAAATGCAATAAAATTCTACGATTTCCATCATATCACCTCGAGCTTGGAGCACAAATACTTTTTAAATTTAAGGCAGAAACTATAATGCCTTACTTGCTGTCCGTTTATGATATACCATTTACAGGTCCAGAGGCTGAATGCAATTATACAGTGTCCAAGAGACTTATGCACAGTGTAGTCTTAGCCTAATATTTTATGAAAGTGACACAGTACTGCACAGAAAGCATTACCAGTATAGATAACTTATCAGTTATGGCTTGAGGTTTTCACCTTAAGAAGGATTCCATGTATCTGAAGCATTTTTTTCCTGCAAATTCCATCATTGCAGTAAAAGTTTTGGAAATGCTGCATCACTCAAAAAAGATGCAAAATAAAAACAGAAAACAATATAGTAAGTAATTTGGAGTGGGCAGCCATAATTAGCATTCACCATGGTTCTCGGTTCATTTTTAAAGCTGAATAGCTATTCTGCCATAGACTTATTTGAAATAACTGGTTGCAAAATGCAAAGTGTTTTGAGTGGTATAAGATGCTATACAGGAAATCTATTACACATTTCAGGATTTGTAGTTTGGAATACCCTGAGCAAAATGGAAAGCAAGGATACTGTTATATTACATTATCTGTGCAACTGTTATTCGTATTATCACCAGCTATAAGATTAAATTGCTTATAACATAAGCTACATTCTTATAACATAAACCATACTCCACTAAATTACTTGCAAATGTTATTAACGTATAATAGTATCACCTCTAATCGTTTTTGTAACTTGAATTGCCTATTCTTTAACAAAGATCAGTTACCACTGAGTGAACAGTGATTTGAGGTGTATGCATCATATCTCTCAACTGTCCAGATTTTCGCAGAATGTCCATATTTTTGTCTCATATTTTCGGTCTGTTTCTCATAAAATGTGCCATTTTTTGCAAACTAATGAGAATTGAAGTCAATAAATAATGTCATACATTTGAATTTCACACTTGATATCCTTCAGAAAATGCATGTTAAGCCGAAGCCTGTTATTCTAGCAACTTTCTAAGTTTATAAGAGCAATATTTAAAATCTGTCCCTATTTTGGGCCTCTCTCCCATCATTATCTTAGGCTATGTCCAGATTTCCTGCACTAAGAAGTTGAGAAGTATGGTGTGCATTGTAGGAAGGAAATAGTCTTGACAATTCATCTTGATAGTTTTATAGAGAATGAGCAGGATCAGCACAATTTTAGATATGTTCTGTTTTTAAACCAGTGTACTATTACCAGCAGTTATGTTAAAGATGCATGGATATCTCCTGTTAGCCCACTTGTTTCTTTCACTATGTTTGTCGCTCACCCAAACACAGTGACAAATTAATATATCATCATCCTGCTGAAGCTACACCATGTAATCATTATCCTGTCTTTGTGATGGTAAGATATGAGATTTAAAATAACTACAGTTAACAGCCCGGTTACTACTTGTATGATATATTATGTCCACATTAAGTACCGAGGCATAACACATAGGTATATGCACACACACACCCACACACACACACACACACACACACACACACACACACACACACACATGCATGCATGCATGCACACGCACACACACATGCGTGCACGCACACATACATGCACGCGCACACACACACACACACACACAAGCACACATGCACTCACACACACATTTATATGCACATGTACAAACAAGAAACACGCGCGAGCGCGCGCACACACGCACACACATACACACACACACGCGCACACACACACACACACACACACACTTATATGTACACGTACACACAAGAAACACACACATAACTCCAGCTCACATTTAGGAAGCTTATAATATCCAAAAGAATGAAAACATGTCATCAGCTTCCGAGCATTTGACGCTAAAAATATAAACACATGACCCCACACACACCACTCAAATTAAAATTAAACAAAATTGTTACTCACACGGGGGCTTTACTCTACAACCACCCATATATTGGATTTATCTCACATTCCCTAACTTCATGGTGGCACGGCTGTGATTACAGTGAATCCTCTGCTGTGTTGTTACAATTAATGAAACCTGAATTGTACACAACAGTTCCTGATCACTTTTGCATTTGATAAGAAAACACAGCCTTGTAGCATGTCAACAAGATAAGTATTTGTGAACTACATGACAACCATGTAACCATATTATATATATATATATATATATATATATATACAGTATATATGAAAACACCAACTTCATAACCACTTTAATGTGAAAATAAATAAAAACAGAATTACGCATTTTTGTCCCTTCATTATGATGGGACTTACCCTCTGTTTTTATTTTGTTTCTATTTTAAGTGAAGTTCTCAGCAGCATCCTTGATGTATTCATAGTTTTTGTTTTGGACTTGGTATTTATATAAATATTGTGCTGATGGTCTCATCCTATTATGTGTTAAAATCAACGTCAAGTAAATAATACTGTAAATAGGTTTATGCATACAATTTGTCAGAAATGATGTGCCTTTAAATAGTGCTGGAAATAAGCATTTGCCTTGCTTTTATAATGTGTATTGCAATTAAAAGGAATATTATGGCTTAGGAAGTCAGAGAAGTTTCATCTCACTACACTTGCTGCTTTGTTTCTGGAACAGTGGTTCTGGGAAATGTGCTGTAGAAGAGAAGAGGAGAGAAGAGGAGAGAAGAGAAGAGGAGAGAAGAGAAGAGAAGAGAAGAGAAGAGAAGAGAACAGAGAGGAGAGAAGAGAGAGGAGAGAAGAGAAAAGAGAGAGGAGAGAAGAGAGAGGAGAGAAGAAGAGAGGAGAGAAGAGAGAGGAGAGAGAGAAGAGGAGAGAAGAGAAGAGAAGAGAAGAGAAGAGAAGAGAAGAGAAGAGAAGAGAAGAGAAGAGAAGAGGAGAGAACAGAAGAGGAGAGAAGAGAAGAGAAGAGGAGAGAAGAGGAGAGAAGAGGAGAGGAGAGAAGAGGAGAGAAGAGAAGAGCAAATCAGAGGAATCATGAAATAAACTGCAGTTTTTCTACTGAAGAATCGAGCCAGGAAGGAGCATAAACTTATTTTGGGACTAAACCTAAACCAGTATGAGAGACTGCAGAGATTTGTATTATATCTGAAGGAGAGTTTGCATCACTGATGTCTAATTTTGCCTTCTGACTTGGTAAAAAAAAAATTGACAAAGTGCCTGTTTTATTTTGATACATCATTTATTGGCACATCAGGCAAAAATTGCAAAAATTTATATGCAAACAAGGTCCCGACATTACATTTTCTGCTAGGAAACTGAGCATTAAAAACATCCCCCAGCTGAGGAGAAAGCAGCACTGTGGTATGAATAATGACTTTTGTTTTATGCATGGAATACATCAATGTTGAGAATATAAAGCAATTGTCACAAAATATTGCAGCTATAGCTGAGAGTAAGGTGATAGCCAGGTCCCTGACCATGTCAAAGATGGTTCTACCTCTTAAACAATTAACTAGGGAGAAAGACATTGAGACATAGCTTGTGGCCTTCAAATAGTACACCCAACAGATGGAATGGAGCATGAAAAAGTGGGCAAGAATCCTCTCTGGTTAGTTAACTAGTGAACTTTTAAAAGTCTTCAGTGACATGGAAGGGACTGAATATCAAGACAATGATTATGTTAAAAAATCATTGTTAGCTCAAGCTGGTGTTACCTCTGAGGATTAATCTCAAACGTTTTATAACTGGGCATTTTTTCCTCATAAAATGGTGGGATTTCAATCATGTAATATAAACAATGTATTTAAATTATGGTTAGATTCTGATGATCAAACAATAAAAATAAAAATAAAAATATGATAGCTACTAAAAGATTTAAATGGCTTTAAGAAAATGCGTGTTTCAAACAAACCATAAGCACACTGAAAATTGTTACATTCATTGCGATTTTGTTTTGCAATGAAAGTATGTACAACTGAATAGTCTAAACATATGATATATATACTATATCCAATTCTAGTAAAATACAGTAAGCATTAACTTTACTCATACTCTGTCTTAAATGTAGCAGAAAAAAAATCACCTAGCTAATCCTTTCAACAAGAACACCTGATCACTATGAGAAAGTGAATCAACAAGTGAATAAGCTTACTGATACACTACCATCTGACCTGGTGAAAGGTGGTTCAAACATCGGACAGATATAAAATCTGTGTTAAGTATACAGAGAGATAGAATCTACTCAGTTTAAACACATATGTTAGCATGCATGGTAGAGCAGCCATAGAAGGAGAGAAACTGTAGAATGAAATGAAATACCCAGCAAATATGACAGCTTGAAAGTGCTGCAGAACAGGGCAGGAGTAAAAAAGACTGGCTGAACTACAAGGAAGGATGTAATCCAGAGAATGAAGTTTAAAAGTATTGAATATAAGGCTCCTGCATATCATTTTAAACATTCTGACAAGCTAAAAGAGAAAAACTCAAGCATAGATAATTGTAGGCAGGGCAGTGTTTACAAAGGAAACTTACGAATAAAAAAAACTACTAGAGTATATAAACAGGACAAAGCAGTACCTCATCAGAGTTTTAAACCAATTTCTATCAGCGTAAGACAGGAACAATGAATAAGGAAATATTTCAGGCAACAGATATATTCAAATCAGGAAAACAGCAAAACTAAAGATAAATCATTTGCAAAGGAAGGTCAACTCAGAGTAGCAAAAGACGATCCTCCAGTTTAGGGTTAATGCTAAATCTATAAATCTTGGGAGTTAATTGCATTATTTTCCAGAGAAGAGATATGCAAGGAAATATGTACTCTGAGGTAGACAAAGAACAACATAGAGAGTAAAAAGAAAAGGTGGCAGTAGTTTATAGTGGCATGCAAGATAATCTTGAAAAGAACCCCAGTGACATTATTGTTGAGCTAAAGCACAAAAATCTTAAAAAAGGAAGGTTATATGCATTGGGTTTCTAAAGGGCAGGGACTTGGAAAAGTAAATAAAGCATTAACAACTGACACAAAAGAGTAGTGGTTTGTGTTGTGTGGATTAAGAGAAAGGTTAGACACTTAGACTCTGGTGTCTGTACTGGTAACAGAGGTGACATCACCTTCTATCTTATAACAGAGTTACTCATAGAAACTCTAGAGAAATGTGACCTCAACATAAGCTGGACAAACTTCAAAAAGGCACAGTGAGATGACATTGTGAACAAAGCATGGTTAGTATAACTAGAATTGCAGGGAAGTAGTTGAACAAAATGTTTTCCCTTTTTACTGATACTTTGAGTTTGTTGTCCATAGTAAGGAGTAAGAAGATTTAGTGCCCAGAAACCTTTGGCAACCTAATTCTGAGGTTCTCACATTGTTATGTATGAGGGAGACACCTATAAATAAATAAGACTAAAGCATGAATCCTTGCAATGTTTCACTGGTGATCAAAAAAGTCCTGAATGCCAGAAGACAGCCCCCCACCCAGGCTTTCAAATTGTTTGATTCTAAAGCTTATCATAGAGGTACCATTTGAACACATTGCTTTGGACATTGTTGGGTTATTGGTAAAATTTAGTAGTGAGTTTCAATACAGCTGGGATCTTTGGAGCAAGCAACTAAATACCTGGAAGCTATTCTCCTATTTAAGGTTAATGCTCCAGCTACAGCTAGGGAACTTGTTTTATTATTTTCCAGAGAAGGTTTACCTAAGGAAGTACTTACTGACAACATGACTCCATTTATGTCCAGACTAATAAGACCAACTGTACCAATGGCTTATGGTTAAGCAATTGAAAATGTCAGTGTGCTATCCTCAGACAGAACATTAAAATCTATGCTGAGAAAAATTATGGAGGAAGATGACAAAAACTGGCACCAGTTAAAACATACTTCTCATTTGCACTTAAAGAAGCATCACAAGCCTCAATAGTGTTTAATCCTTTTGAGTTATTATATGGTAGACTTTCCTTAGGTGTTTAGCCAGATAAAAATGGGAAGAAGAGAAAAACCGTAGTTAAAATGGTTGCTGAACACTGTACCACTTTACAAGATAGAAGTGGATGATGCCTGGCATACAAGAATACATGGAAAGGGAGTGGTTACAAAACAAGGAGTGTATAACACAAATGCATGGATCTGCTATTAGTTTCAGCAGAAAATAAATGTTTGCCAAATGACAGGATTCACTTGCAATACTAGAATAGATGATTAGAAGTACAGAGTTAGTCTTGTAATAGAAAGTCAGAAGCGGTATACTGTATCAGTGTTCTGAAACCATGTTAAACAGTGCAAGACTGTAGTTAGTTTGCAGGTACAATCTTAGCGCACTAGTGGGGAAAGAAAAGAGACCTCTGTTCCTGCAGTGCACGTTGAGTCCTCATTACCTTAGTCACAAAAACATGAGATAAGCGAGTCTGTGTTAAGAAACAAAGAGATCACACAGTCCAACAGAAAAGGTTAATGTAAAGCCTTACAGAATGCAAGAGCTACATAGAAAAGCTGTGCAAGAGGAGTTATAAAAAATGTTTAGGATGGTAAACATGGAGTAGTCAAACAGCAAGTGCAACTGCCCCATTCAGTGTTAGTCCCAAAGCCACATAAACATTCAAGTTCTATAATTGTTTTACAAAGATGAGCAACATTTTAAAATTTAACAGCTACCTAATACCAGGGGAAATGACCCGGTAGGATACAATTATTGATCATATCAGATTTGAAAAAGAACTACTGGCAAATTCCTCTAACAGCTAAAGCCAGGGAAAGGCAGAATATTCAAAACTGCAAATATTATTACTGTATACTGTCTTTCCTGTTAAGCAACAACTTTTCAAATATTAATGGACAGAGTCCTAAAGCCCTATAGCACCTAAGCTGCTTCTTACACAGATATTGGGCAGGATTCACGAAGCCTCCGTGTAAGAGTTACAAGGCTTACACGGAGGCTGCAGTTAAACGTTGTGACGTCAGCATGCCATGCATATTCATGAGGGCATGCTGACTCACACCCAAGGCTAACACGGTCCGTGTAAGAAAGTAGGGGGCGTGTCCGTAAGGCGAGCCCTGCAAACAGACATGCCCCCAGAAGAGTAACAGTCCTGAACGTAAACCCCCACGACAGAGAGTCCGCATAAATGTCAATAAACACAACACAACACATGCCCCCACAGACTATAAACATAAAATGGAAAAATGAACATGTTATATTTTTTTTATAAGTTTTAAAGATGTTTGCCCGTGAGTGCGCTCGTGTGCGCGGGCATGCCCGTCGCTTAGCCACAGTTAGCAGTCAGTGGAAAAGCATATAAGATCTAAATATGCAAAGTAAGCCAAGAAGCAATAGTGTAGCGGTAGAGACGTTGGCTGAAGAGGAGGCAGTCATGGTTTGAGCCCCCACAACATCAATTTTTATTTTTAGTGAAATAAGCACAAAACAATTCACTGACATATATGTACATGTATAAAATTATTTTTATATAAAATGTAATGAAATGGGCCATGTATTATGAAGAAATGTGTGATAATAAAAAAAAAAATGTCAGAATTGCCTATAGCTGAGCTACACTCTAACAAGCTGAGTATATCTGCCCGTAGGTGAGCAGTAGTTTACCAGGTATAAAATGAGTGTCCGTAGGTGAGCAGTGGTTTAACAGGTGTAAAATGAGTGCCCGGGGTTAAGCAGAGTTCTAACATGCTGAAACTGTGAGCCCGTAGCTGAGCTGAGTGTAATATGCGTGCTGACAGCCAAACGACGTGTAAACCAGCGTGATCCATTTGCGCGGAGCTGCGCACCGTGCCAACAAGCTAACCGACGGGCAACGTTGAGCAAGCTGTATCAAAACTGCCTTTACACAGACACACCTTCTAGCCTGTGTAGACAGTCATAAAGTACAAAAAGCAATGGCCAGGCTCGAACTCAGGACACCATGCACCATAGTCAAAGTACTGAACCACTAAGCCATGGCAGTTGCTCTTAGAAATGCAGTAATAGCATATATATAGGAATGAATGGAAAGAGAAGCATGACAAAGCAGGTTTTGTGAAGCTGATCCATTTCCAAAATGGCCAATCACAGATAAGTGTGGGAAAAACGGCATATATAAGCCCCATAGGCGGGAATACACAGCATAACTGATTGTGGAACCGATTTGCAGTCAAGATGGCAGGTGTAGGAGAGGGTAGTTGCTTCCGAGCACAGTGGTGGGGTGTTGAGGAGTCCAAATATATGGTTTGGCTCCTCGTCCATGATCATGAGGCCCAACTCATGCAGGGCCAGGTCTTGTGGGGAGCATACAGGGCTGAGGCGTGGGACAGGTTGGCACATGATCTCACCAGTGCCACAGGAATACCAAGGACTGGTGAACAGGTCCGTCACCACCATGCGAACCTGAAGAGAGGGAAGCAGGACCAACTGAACCGTTGGATCCAGGAGGCCCGGCAAATGCCCAATGCCCCACTACTGAGTAAGTTACATGTAATTATTTATGTAGAAAGTTAACCTAGCTGATATTATGGAGATGTGTATTCCAATATTACTTCATTTATATTGCAGCTGCAGGTGTCCGTTCTACGAATCATCGAGCCTATGCCGATAGGCTTGTGCGGTTGCGCCACCAGGCAGGTTAGTAATTCTCTCCCTGTAACTGTTAAAAAATATAGGTATGACAGCTTGCAAAAGAGTGCAGTGTAGTCACCTATTAATATAAAGTGCAAGTAACAGTGTAAGAGAGATTCTGCTAGTACTGTGCGATTACATAAGTGTGATGCAGCCTGTAATTCAAAAATAAAAATGAAACAAGTCTGAAATAAAGATGTTCCACCTGTAATATAATAGTACATAACCTGCAGCTGGTTGAAAATTACAGCTACACAAGCTGAGTAAAACATGTGTGAAATATATCCCCGTTTAAATTCTGAAACATGATACAAGTGAGACTGTTGGAAAGGATTGTTATAACCAAGTAAAACATGTCAATAAAGCCTAGAATTAAATACCATCCTGAAATGTTCATAGGTTCATAGGTTCATACTAGGCTATCTGCCCGATGGCATTTACAAGCCTAGCCCATAGTTTTGTGGCTTACGCCACCCCTTTAGTATGGGGAACTATACCCATTATTTTGCTGTGCCTCTGTCGAGCAGTGACACTGAGGTAATCCCTGGGGTATATCTGCGATCTCCCATCCATTGGTCAAGATTTCTCTTGAACAAGGCCAGCGAGTGCTCTGCCTCACATATACCGGATTTTATTCCACAGCATAGGGAGTCTTTGGGTGATGAATCTATCCTCCAGCACGTCCTATTAATAGCCGTGTTGAGGTTTATGTCTCCGCCCTTGTGGCTCTGGCGGATCTAGATTTTTTGAGGTGAAGCATATTCATCAAATCTGCGTTTGACATGGCCTTGTATGTTAGGCAAAGGTCACCTCTGAGCAAGCGGTAAGCGACTGAATAGAGCTGGAGTTCTTTCAGTCGGACAGCATAGGACAGATGTTTGAGACCCTTTATCCTTTTGGTGAGGAACTTTTGTGGCCTCTCCAGCTGCAGCAAGTGTCGGGTCAGATACATTCCGAATGGGGCATTGTACTCAATCATTGGTCTGATGAGTGATGAGTATAGGGAGACTATGACCTCCCTTGAGGTAAAAATAAAACAAGTGAAAGTGTGGGAAAGAGGTATGAATCCACCAATAAAGTTGTAATAACTCCTGAATAAAGTATACTGCAGTCAGTACAGAATGAAATGGATGTGACAGGCACAACCAAACAGACAAATGTGTGGAATAAAGTATGGAAGCTGGAATGTGTGTCCCACAATTTGGATATGTTGCTCTCAGTTTGCAATATGCAGACAGTATGGTTGTATGAAATACCAAACATCCACAGTTGTCTAGAGCCATATAAAGCAAATGTAGCAGGATGCTGTAGCTGAACAGAGCCAGATATGAATGTGCATGAATAAAAATGAAATGTATATTGATGTAGCAGTAACATTCCTATCACCAACATGCATAAGTTTACACATAGGAAACTGTAGTCAGACCTGTAGTGTGTATATATCTGCAGCTAGTAGAAATGTACAGCATATGTATAGGTATTTGAAGTTGTTAATGAAATATTTCTCCACCCTACCCTATAACCACAAATAATCCATTCCACGTGAAATGGGTATGTGTATTCACAATTAACTCCCCTGGACAATTGTCCTGTTGGTTCATACATATTTGCATGTACGTTGATGCATGTGCCCTGTTCATACATCCAAACCTGATGGCCTGTTGCCATCAATCAACCCTGCATGTTGCTGGATTGTGTACTGTTGTTCAAATTATGCATGTGTTATGCTAGCTGTTCAATGGCTTGAATTTATGGGTGTTTGGTTAATGGGAATACTAATGTATGCTGTTACAACTAATTGTGAATGGTATTGCATGTTACTAACCCAAACTGTCATTAAATAATGCAAAACATAGGACAACAGGGAAGGTGGGTTCCAGCGGACCCACCTCTCCCACCTCAGCTGGCGAGTGCACCTGGCAGTAGTGCCCAGGCTGGACCCTCCTCTGGTGGCCCTGTGCCACCTGCAGGTGGAAGCGCTGCAGGGGATGGGGCTCATCCCCCCTCTGCAAGCGTGGCTGGAGGAGAACATCCACTCACCCTCCATAGTGTCCGGACTGTGGTGCGTAGGAAGATCAGGCACGCTGTGCTTGGGCCCCTACGCCAGCTTGAGGCACGGGTGGCACAACTCACAGGCGTGCCTGCTGCCCATCCTACACAGCCCCCAGCACAGCCCCATCCTGGGCAGTGAAGGCACAGTGGCAACTGCCCATGGGTGGGGATCTCAGTTCCACTGTTGCCATCTGTGGGCTCATGGGCTCGAGATATCCAAACATCCATCCCCGACAATTGTGTAACCCCCCCACATGTGTCTTACACCACCCCTGTATGAGTCTTGTTTGTCTTGTCTGTTAACCTCCCCTACCTACCTCCCCAACTATACCGACTTCCTGTACCTGACATACCACTCTCACCTGAAAAAAAAAAAAAAGGACACTCTGTACCCACAAAAAAATTATGCCCCATACATAGCTGCCCATTTTGCACACATATCTGCTGGACATGTAAACTGGCAATTACAATTGGCTGTACAACAAATATTGTTGTCCTCACACCTCTCTCAGGGGTTGAAGGTTTCAAATGTCACACCAAATTACAAACATATGCGCAGCTGTTACTGATGAAGAAATGGGCAGCTATGGGCCTTTCCTACATCCCTCCTGCAAAACCTGAGCTTGTTTTCCTACTGTCCTACCCTCTTTGTGCCCCCTTTTTCACCACATTCCTATCTCCCCATTTTCTTTTCTTTAAAAGAAAATAGCGCGGGTGTGCACGAGAGTAAGCACTTTTAAGCAGTAGTAAGCGGGTGTGCGCTTCTGTGCGCTTAGCTAAGCATGTGTGCGCGAAGCTAAGCGACAGCACGCATGCGTGACCTCTGCGCAAACCAGCGCTAACCTGCTTACAACTGCTTAAAAGTGCCTTAGTCACTCTGAATGACAAGGCCTGTAGTTTTCTCAGCAGCAAAATAAAACACCTCTGTCAGTCTCGAACCCAGGACCTTGGAAACACTAGTCTGCATGACTTACCACTAAGCCATGACTGCTATACAAGAATATTGTGTTGAAAGAAATATATCATAAAATAGTAGGAATTAATATGTAAAGGGAATATAGCAAGTCTAGTACACAAAGCATGTCATGTATATTTACTGTCAAATCTAGTGAATTTGTAAAATAGTACTGTGTGATGAGAAACAGCCATGCTAGTTGGTAGCTAGTAGGTAATAATGTCACAGTAGCATCTGGCAAGCCACACACATACTCAGAGCAGGATAAACACTGCCATAGTTAAGAGCCCAGACATAGCAACTGTGACTGAGTTACAGGGATGTCCCTGATGTGAAAACAAATGTCATCTGTGCCCCACTGACACCCTGTGAAATGTACTAACAGTAGGCAGAAAGGTGTAACTACACATGCAATGGTAACTATGAATTACTGAAAGTATGCACCACTTGCCCGTCACAAATGGTGTAGTAATACATATGCTTGAAACAACCCACAGTCACAACTGCAGAATACCAGAATATTTCATTGGAGTATCCCACTGATATGTACCATTCCATGAGGCTGATAAAAGATGCACCTGAGAGTATCTGAGGCCTGCTCAGCAGCATGATCAAATACCCTTGTAAGTGTCAAGGCACACACCATGGCCAGACCACACTGCATGCAGTAACACCCTACCACAACAAACACATATGGAATTGCTGCCCAAACAGATATAGCAAGCATTACAAGCTGTGAATATAAATGGAAAATAGGAAAACCATAGCAACACATTACAGGAAAGACACCTAGCAGTCATATAAGGAGTGAATGTAAAGGGCAAATATTGAAGCCATAGCAACAGATTTCAAGAGACACTGCTATATACCAGTTACACCACAATCCCCACAGGAAAGCACACACACCCATATACACAGTATTTCTAGTCGTAGGTGTCAGTTTCCATACACATGGAGAAGAGGACACTGGAGGAAGGAATACTCAGCTTACAGAACAACATGCATTGCAGTATCTACAACAAAGCCTGAAATATGAGAAACATACCAACCCTTACACTCACAGAACAGTGTCCACAGCAAACCAGCATGGTCCCCACCCTGATAATCTGAAAGGGCTACGCCTACCTAACAGTCCTTTTAATAGCACTGTCCTGAAATCACAGTGAGAACTGCAATCACTACACAACATGCTGCATGCAATTAGTAAATGCTGGCTAACAATTGGTGCAGAGGCCATCACATGGACATGTGCAGATACCTACAAAAGCATCGTGTACTCCCAGCCCACACATGCAATACTTTCATTGCACCCTCTGAAGGTAGAGACAGAGAGAGAGAGAAAGAAAGAAAGAAAGAAAGAAAGAAAGAAAGAAAGAAAGAAAGAAAGAAAGAAAGAAAGAAATAAAAAAATAAAAAAAAAACAGTAACAACAAAACAAAGAGGTTGACAGCAGGCCAAGTAACTGCAAGCCTATGCAAACAGCTGCAACAAACACAGGTAATGTAAAGTACTAGTATAATAGTCTACATACTGTGAACCCTCCAGATGTGTTATTGGTCTGTATCTATGTATATGAAGATGTGCATAGGGCCGGGGACATACTGCAACTGTCACTGAAGGCTCTACATACATATGCATGTGAAGGTAGCTATGTGCACATAGCAATGTAGGTTGTAGTGCAATGTATATGTAGGTTGTACAGTAATGGATGTTCATCAGTATGTTACTGTGTGTATACATATGTGGAACTAAAAAAGGAGTATATATATATATATATATATATATATATATATATATATATATATATATATATATATATATATATCATGTGTATACGTATGTATATCAAGATATGTATGTCTATATATATATATATATAATATGCATATGTGTATACATAGATAGAGAGGGATGTAGAAATACATAGACATATATAGTTTCACAGTGTCATAGTTTAGTACTGGGCTATCTGCACACAGTGTACAGAATAGATTTAGAAAATTGTGCCTCTGTATAGTAGTGACACATTGAAGACCCCCTTACATAATAGCATTAGTTTACTGTGCCTCTGTCTAGTAGTGACACAGAGATGAACCCTGGTGTAAACCTATGATCTCCCATCCACTCATCAAGAATTCACATGAAGAGAGTCAGTGAGGGTCTCAGCCTAACATGAACTGGGATCCTGTTCCACAGTATGGGAAGCCTCTGAGTTATGGATCTGTCCCTATAGCATCTCCTATTCATATTTGTGCTGAGGTTTAAATCTGTAGCTCTTGTGGTTCTGATGGATTTGGATTTTATGAGGTGGAACATGTCCATCAATTCCTGATTGGACATGGCCTTGTACGTCAGGCACAGATCACCTCTAAGTAGGCAGTATGCTGTGGAATAGAGCTGTAGTTTCTTTAGTCTGGCAGCATATGACATTTGCTGGAGACCCTTGATCCTCCTGGTGAGGTACTTATGGGGTCCCCCTAGCTGTTGCAAGTGCCAGGTGAGGTACATAACAAATGGGGCATAGTACACAGTCATGGGCCTGATAAGGGAGGAGTATAAGGGTACAATGACCTCCTTTGATCTGGATGTGAATCCCTTCATGATAAGGTGGGCAAGGTAGGAAGTCTATCCAACCACTTTGGCAACATGGGTGTCAAATGAGAGGTCAGTATCAATTTGTGTCCCCAGGTCTCTGATTACTTTGTCTGTACTCAGTGGGTTACTGTCTATGTGATAATATGTGGGTACATTGTCTTTCCCAAAGGGTATGACTATACAGTATTTGTCATGCAGTTTAAGGCCATGACTCCAGCACCAGTTTTTGGTTTCAGTGAGGCCTTTCTATAGGATGTATGTGTCAGCTGGTGTATCGACTATGGCGCCTAGTATGCAGTCATCTTTGAACATTGTCAGCCACTACCCTCCCATGTTTGCATCCACATCTGAGAAGTAAATGCCGAACATGAGGGGTCTCAGGACAGAGCCCTGTGGGACACCACTTGTGACTGGCTCTGAGTCTGACATGGCACCAGTGATCTTGACTTTAGGGTTTCTATCCGTTAGCCAGTTTGCAACCCATCTTGTGACATATGGATTTACATTTAAGCTGTTGAGCATGTCTATGATGCCAGAGTAGGGTATTGTGTCGAAAGCTTTAGCCAAGTCCAGGTAGGCTGTATGGACTGCTGTGCCCTCGTCAATGGCAATAGTGACTATTTTGAAAAGGTCAACCAGGTTCAAAAGGCAGGATCTGCCCTCTACAAAGCTGAACTGGGTGGGATCAAGTGTCTGTAAGTCCCCAATGTCTCTGTGTATAAGTTCCATAATGATTCTTTCCATAGCGTTGCAGACCAGGCTGGTTAAGCTTATGGGGCGGTAGTTACCAGGGTCTGTAGAGGTGCTTCCTTTGTGGAGTGGGACTACTGTTGCTGTATGCCAGTGTCCAGGTACATATGCTGTAGTAAGGCTACGGTTAAATAGCATTATATGTGTGGGTTTAGCTCCTCTTGGAGTTCACGTAGCACGCAACCTGCGATACCGTCGGGTCCCATTGATGCTGTGTTTATAGATTTGCTGAAGGCAGTTCTCAGCTGGACATCTGAGATGACTGAGGGGTTTCCCCAGGGGTGTCTACAAGCGAGAAGGCCTTGGGTTATCTGTAGTGTCCATAGGATTTTCTCTTGTGGTTGCATGGAAAGGGGAAAATTTTTTTACAGGTTCTTTTTAAA